>NW_023614940.1:0-240001 GCF_013339695.2 Rhipicephalus sanguineus
AATCCTCGCATTTCGGGATATAAGTTCGTAGTACTGAGGTGTTGTTAAGATTACACGGGAATTAAATGACGATCGTTATTCTGAAATGTTCGTTATTCTGAAGTTCGTAGTAGTGAAATATTTTTACATTGAAACTAAAAGCAGTCGGCACGGCATTTCTTAAAAGTTCGTTAATTTGAAATGTTCGTTAATGTGGTGTTCGTTGTAACGAGATTTGACTGTAGAAGTGTAGTCGCGAGTGCTCTTCCATAGCACCACAACTGCCGCAGCAGGAAATGCTGACGTACGCGCGTGATTATAAAAAAAAAAAACGCCTCTACTGTGGCGGCCACTTTTTGGGAGAATTGTGATAGCATTCATACAATCGGGAGATAAGGTCGAAATTCGGAGTCTCCCGAACAATTCGGGAGAGTTGGCAGGTATGTATTTGGTATTAAACATTGCACATACAATAATCACTGCAAATTGCAAGGAAGAAATTATTAAGCAGATGGATGGTCACTGAATACCAGTGCTTGCAACAGAAAACTGAAAAACCAAAAAGACGCGTACCATCAAGGAAAAAAAGTAAGGACAGGACAGAACTACTTTTTTTCCTTGATGGTACGCGTCTTTTTGGTTTTTCAGTAAGCATGTACCAACTAGCCCAACAAAAAGTTCTATTAAGCTTGCAACAGAAATGATATAAAAGCAATAAAGTTGAGCACCAAATTATAAAAGTAACCACAATCGCATATAACTGTTGCCAAGGCAGCAGTTTGTAATCAGTACGAGATCAAAGCAATCTATTATTTTCGGATTTCACCAAAATAGCCTGCACTGAAAATTAAAGAAAAAGAAAAAAGCTAAATGAGCTATACACTTCAAATGCCAGTTCTCATGGCACAAATGAGGCTGGCAAAGTGCTAAATGCAATCAGCCACACAGCAGCAGCTAGTAATCAGTATGATATCGAACTAATCTGACACACTTGTCAGGTACAAACATTCAGCTTACAACATACATACATTAAAATCAAGTTGGAGAAGCATACCTTTATTTGCTGAAGTATTTTGTAATGGTCGTCTGCGTTTTCGTGCAGATTCCGGCTGACAATAAATAAATAAATAAATAAATAAATAAATAAATAAATAAATAAATAAACATACAGCCAAATCAGATATATATTGTGCCAGTACTTGTGGCCTTGTCAATATGATAATATGCAGCTAGTACAGTAAAAGCTCGTTAATTCGGATTTCACGGGACCGGAAAAAATGTCCGAATTAACCGAATGCCGAATTAACGAATGAACAGAAAAAACAACATTAAAATCAAGTTGGAGAAGCATACCTTTATTTGCTGAAGTATTTTGTAATGGTCGTCTGCGTTTTCACGCAGATTCCGGCTTACATTACAATTTTTCTTAACTTTTCCAAATGGCCAACAGCATGCAAACTGTCGGAATGCTCAGGCAAACATCCTCTAATATCAAAAGCGCCTCCGAGACTTCCCGTGAGGTGCGATGAGGTCGCGACATCATTAATAATTTCTTGATTGGGCAGGAGAGTACTCCATGGTACCGACACAACACAAGGGAAAATGGCGTCGGAGGCGCAGTGGAGTGAAGAAAGACGCCGACGTTCGGTGACGCTGCGATCGCCCCACTAGTTGATGACGATGGCGATGTCACTCAGGTTTCGGTTTCGCTCCCGTGGTGCCAGCGCTGCTTTACCACACTTTGTGAAGCGGCAGCCGTCAGCATTTGTCCGAATTAAGCGGTGCGGAACCCAATTCTGACGAATTAACGAAGCTTTGGTCCCATAGATTAAGATGCACTTTGGCCGGGACCAATAGAGCCGTCCGAATTATCCGAATTAACGGGTGTCGAATTAACGAGCTTTTACTCTATACAACCTGCACACTAGGATGATAGCTACAGCCTGTTTTTGGTTTCGTTAGGCTTGCTGGATGGTCACGTGGTTAAAGTTCGTTGTTTTCAGTTTCCCAGCACCATTTCGGAGCAGGTTCGGAGCAGTTCCTAACAAAAATTACTTTGAAGCAGCATTTCTCTTTTGGAGCAGCACTTCCATCACCGTAGGTGGTCGTAGCTGTGCAGAGCGACGTCTCAAAAGCTGACCCGCAGGCTTCATTTTCCTTACTGCCATGCTGACCCTGCCTGGAAAGTGAGCGACCGTGCTCATGGAGTCTGAAATGTGCATGCGGTGCTCGCCAATCTAAGAAATCTTGTTTGCAACTGGCACGTGCGAGCAGGTGTTTCTATACCACTTTGGAAGGCCTCGTCTAATTTTTTTTCACTTCATATGCGCCATATTTTTATCATGCGCCCATCTGAAGTGTTAATCATGTAGAGAAGCATTGGAACGCTGCAATGGGCCATCCTCTTGAGCGCCTTCTAGTGGGTCGCCCTTTCCGCCTCTTCTCAGAGAGCACGCCCCTCGTGCTCGTGAGAGTCTGCGCTCTGTCGTGACTGTCGTCGTTGTGCATCGTCGCTGTCAATCCCGCCGTCAATAAACACCTTTGGTGGTGGTGGAGAGTGCTGTACCGTCGCCACAACTTCTGTCTCCATTCGATGCCCCTGGAGCTTGGATCCCGTACCGTGCCATCTGCCATGCTGCAAGACGCCCCTCAGTAAACGCCGCCTCCTGCCCCGACCGCTTGTCCCGGTGTCCCCCGTATCCGCGACCCTCCTGTCTTCACCGGCGCGGATGGCACCGACGTGGAGGACTGGCTCGCGATTTACGAACGGGTGAGTGTCCCCAATAAATGGGACGAAGCAGGCAAGCTGTGCAACTTGGTTTTCTACCTCGCGGGTGTGGCAGGCATGTGGTACAACAACCATGCATCCGATTTCCCGACGTGGTCCGATTTCAAGACCGCCATCGTCGACGTGTATGGCCACCCTGCCATACATAAGCTGCAAGCCGAACAGCGTTTACGTGAACGAGCTCAGCAGGCAGGTGAATCGTTCACGAGCTACATTGAAGACATCCTTGACTTGTGCAAGAAAGCCGATGCGAACATGTCGGAGTCCGACCGAATCAGGAATGTTATGAAAGGCATCGACGACGATGCCTTCACCATGCTGCTGGCCAAAAACCCTCGCACAGTGGCAGAGGTCATCACGCTGTGCCAAAGGTACGAGGAGCTGCGCCGGCAGCGCTTGATGACCCGTCAATCGCCATCACGCGACACTGATCTCGCGGGCTTGTCGGCCATTTCTGACCACTCCACTTCGCTCGCCAAAATCAAATCGTTCGTGCGTGAGGAAATTGCCCGCCAGGTCTCTCTACTGGCTTTCGCTTCACCGCAGCATGTTGATCAGCCGCCAACTACACTTCTGCCTCCCCTCCACCGAGCGATTCAGCAAGAAATCGCGGAGGTCATTCCTGAATACCACCAGCCGCCTCCAGTGCCTGCGCCACTAAGCTACGCGCGAGCTGTAGCCAGGCCGCCCCCAGCGATTCCTGTGGCTGGCCCGCGAAGTTACGCCGAAGCCGTCGTCGGACCCCAGGCCTTCGAAGCGGCTGTGCCACCCACATACGTCGACGTCGTCCCCAGGACCCGACTGCTGCCCACAATGCACTCATATCAGCAGCCGCCTCGTCCATCCCGTTCTGCGACATGGATGGGACCCGTAAACCGCTGGCGCACTTCCGACAATCGCCCCATCTGCTTTGCGTGCGGTTGCGCCGGTCACGTCGCACGCTACTACAATCGCCTGCAGCCGCCTCGGGTCGCATCAACCCTCACCAGCCCCTCAAGCCGCCCTTATAATGACCAAGCGCCGCCTATGTCACCGACGTCCCACCCCGCACCGTCTACCCACCGTTCACCGTTTCCACCAGCTGTTAGGTTGCCAGGCGGCTCCCTTTTCGTAACCGGGGTAATTGTAGAGAAGCATTGGAACGCTGTAATGGGCAGTCCTCTCGAGCGCCTTCTAGTGGGTTGCCCTCTTCACCTCTTCTCGGAGAGCACGCCCCTCGTGCTCGTGCTCGTGAGAGTCTGCGCTCTGTGGTGACTGTCGTCGTTGTGCATCATCGCCGTCAATCCCGCCGTCAATAAACGCCTTTACAATTATAAAAATAGGATGCTTTGGAAAATGTTTGTTATATCTGGATGCAGTTTCAAAGGATTGCATAGGAAAATAATAGGAATGGGTTGCATAGGAAAGTGCACCAAAATATGGTCGTTACAACCAATTGTTATATCTGGGATCGTTATAAGTGGGTTTGACTGTCAACACTTATAACAAAGAATATACATAAACACACAGTGATTGCACTTCACGTCAAGTGGGACATTTGAAATAATGCATGTATAAGCTATATGTAAGAAATAAAACAAAACTGCACTCGTGCATTCAGACGTACCTGGGCAGCAGAGAGGCCACTGGGAAACGCACCAGGCACTGCCTGGCTCTGTGAAAATGAATCTCTGGACAAGCCGCGGTCACCAAACACATCTGGTGAACGCTTTCGCGGCGGCCCACTTCCCCACTGTTCTCGCAGTGGAGACCGTGGCCGGTGTGGAGAATGACGTGGTGACCGGCGTGGAGACCGACGAGGTGACCGACGTGGAGAACGGCGTGGAGATCGGCGCGGTGACCTTCGGCGCAAGGGAGGCAGTGGTGAGCATGACCGTTTGCGGCTAGGCAGGCCAGGCTGCACATAGATAGCAAAAGCAAATGGAAGTAGTTGCACAGGTGGCCCTACTTAACCTGGAGGAAGGAAGATTTGGGCTTGCCAGTGCCTTATTGCAAAGAACACAAACGAACACATTGTGGGAATCCATTTCACTTGAAACAGTTGGCCAGTAACTGCATAACCCATGCTTTGCTGTGGCAAGCATTGTGCGACTTAGTGCAAACTGCCTGCAATTTTTTATTGAAACAAAGTGTAATCAGCATTCATTGCTTTGAGTCATAAGAGTACACATGTAAGTGTTTGTGTGCTACATTAAAATCACCAACCCCGACAAACGGTATGTATGCGTTTCTCTTCTTTAATCTACGCAAACTGTCTGAAAGTTTTCAGTGTCACTGTCCTGGGTTGATATAGACTGAAATCAGCAGAGTGTAACAATGGGCGAGTTGGCGCATAGCTTAACAAAAGACTTGAGGCGCGAACCGAACAAGCAAAAATGGTGCCCTATCCTTTCCCTCGTTCTGTCTGTGCCACAAGTTTTTTGTTAACATAGACAATCGCCTGTGGCACCCCTGAATACCACGGGCCGTGGTAAGCGGCTATGCAGTACACATGACTGAGGAAAAGGGTTTCATGACATATGAGACAGGCATGTCATGTTATCCATGTCCTAACCTGTCAGTCCTGTTCGTCATACTAGAACAAGGGGGAGTGCTCGGAACGAGCTTTGAAACATGAAGCCAAAGCAGGGTCACGCCGCTTGTGGCGTTGCAACCAGTAGCTGGCAATATGTTGTCATTTAGGAGCCGCGTGTCACTCTACCAAAGTGGTGCAGAGGTAGAATGCCCGCTTGCCACTCAAAAGACCGATGTTCCAGTTGCGGCCAAGGTGGTTTTTTTTATAACTTGTTATGTCTTATTGCTTTTCTTTTTTCGTTTCTTGAAAATCACTTCAGTTGCTACGCACTGCCAGAAAAAGCAATGCAAAATGTCAAGGAAAATGAAACAAGTTTAACAGTGAACGTAAGTATTCATAGTGCCACCGCACGGCATTCAAGAGAAACATAACAGTATGGCCTCCAACATTTTTTTTCAAATACGAGACTCAGGCGCATGTCTATTTCTACAACAAAATCCAAGAAGCCTTGCTCAACTTTTGTGACCACAGAAAAATCGGTTGTTTTTGGGTAGTCCAGTACATTTTTTTTTTACTGCAACAGAAATTAATAGATGCTAAAGTATAGGGTATCATGACGCTAAAGTTTAGGGCATCAAATAATAGAGGGAGAATTGGTCATTCCAACAGTATTAATTTCAAACAACAGATTTATTTCAAATGTTATAAAAAAATTCTCAAAACAAAGAAAAATGCAAAAAAAATACACAAAAACATCAATGCTACTCTGCACAAGGTAAACAAAAAAATCGAAATATACATTTTGATCATAAGGCCCTTATAGAATAATACTGCTAATATATACATATGCAATAATATAAGCACTCGTGTCTATCATGCCACTGCGCGAAGCAGTTCATTGACGCGGTGAAACAAAGGTTGATTGCACATGTTTTGCAGAAAAGATTTTTTTCCTGCTCAACTTTCCTTTCTTCGTAGCATAGTTCGCAGTTCTGGTATTTCTCAGTTTTTTGTGGTTGGTACTGGGGACCCCGATGCGCCTTCCCGTGTATAGGCACCGGGCGGCCGTCGTAAGGCGCCAGCTACACCTCTCCCGAAAAGCGCCCCAAGCGGCGGCAGGGACAGCACTGGCATGTGAAGCAGACGACGCGGAGCAGGCTCTGCTACTTTCGGCACGTATTCGAAGAGAAGCGCGGCGTTTCTTTTCGACCAATTCGAAGCTGTATGCTGTTGCGCTTGTTGCCGAGAGGCAAAGAGAAGCGGCAGCAACAGTGTTCTTTTGAACAATGCACTAAGCGCTCGACTCTCGGACATGTGTTCAGACAACGAGGCCCATCGTCGGGCTTCAGGCAGACTCCTGCGCAGTCAATTGCGGTCGTGGACGCGTTTAATGGCCGCCAACCAAGTGATCTAGAAAGAATGACACGGTGTCCCTCTCATGTCCACACCGATGAGCACTGTCGGAACATCAAACGAGTCAGCTTCTTTGCGTGGTGCGTTTGTTTTCGTTCGGAGACGGACCAGAGTGGGCCTCCTCCCTTTCGGGACTGCAAATGAGGCAGGCCCGAGTGGCGACACGATGTAAAATAAGCATCTTTGCATCCTAACTGCCGAACTCGCTGTTCCTCATTATTGTCTGGAGGGTCCCTGGCGCAGAGGCGAGTCCTGACAGCGCAAGTGCACCCATGGCGCTGCCAGTTTTTTTGCGCTGCAGTTTCAAAGACTTGACCAGCTGGCGTACGCGTTTTCGTGCGTGTGCTCTAGAGAAGGGTCTCCGCTTGCATGAAGCAGGTCACGTGCACGACATCACGGAATATAAAGGCGACAACGAGTGCAAATAGCGTTGCAAGTGCGCCCCGCAGACGAAGCTTAACGCGATAAGCTACGATGTGTAGCTTGATGTAAGTAGCACCATTTCTATTTTTTAAATGCAAAGCATTTCTTAACGAACCCTAGACACTTTGAGCGTTTCTATCTAGGTATCTGTTTATCTAGCCACCTACGTCTGTGTGCTCTCGTGATCGCCTCCTTAACTTGGTGTAGACCAAAATTGGCATGGGAGGGCAAGCGGAATTTCACGAATATGACTGTCTGCTCATGACATGAATAAAGTGAAAATCCTGTCAGGTACGTCGTCAAACCCTTTCCTCCAGACACGTGTGGCACATACCCGTTTACCACGGGCATCGGTGTATGGGTATGCGCCACAGGTAATTGACAGTTTATATCTACCCAGGAACGGCGAGAACAGACATTGGTAATTAAAATGCGAGAGCGTTAAGAAAAACCGACAACGTCAGCATTGACCCCAAATGCAGAGAATAAAAATCAGGATCCCAGCAGGAATTGAACCCAATGGTTCTGCGTGGCAGTCAGGTATTCTACCACAGAGCCACGCCAGGTCTAGAACCTGCTTTGGAAAAACACCCTTTGCAGGCGTAATGTCGGTGCAACGTCAGTTGTGGTTGTGGTGCTGGCTATCTAATTTTATAACAAAGCAATAAACACTACATATGTACTCCTATGATACAGGCGTCATGTCAGGTTAACGTCTGTGGTTCCAGTGTTTGCCCTGCTTTTATAGCAGTGTAATAAATGGTACATTTGTATTCCTATATGATTCAGCAAGCTATATTCAAGCGTTTCTCGACCCCGGAGGAATACGCAAACGAATGTTACGTATGATGTTCACATAATCGCACCGTAAAGCGCACTTCACTGCGAAAATACTGACGTATGTGCTGTAACGTGGGTGCTGACGTAACGTCAGACCATAAGTTACCCTTTGAACGCCAGCGTAGTCGACGTGCCTGGTAAGACCACGATGTGTACACAACTACTGCACTTACAAAAACACGTAGATCAACATCATAACGCTTGGCTCAACACCAAAAAAAAGAAGCAGAGAACTACTCGCTGACTGATTCGCATGAAACCGATTCCCACAAGGCGTGGGATCTGCCGAATATTTAATACCTTGTTATTCTGTCTACACGTTAACATTGCCTCCCAACATTTGAAAAGGATACCCTACGTCTCCTATTCGATTTTCGGCTTTCTTTACGCAATGCTTGGCCGATCGCACATGTTGTTCCTCCGTTGTACATCGTGCAAAACTACTGTTCCCGTTTTGCATTCCTTTTCTTTTCGATGCGTCGCCGATTCTAATATTTCAACAGCTATCTTCAGTCTATGTACTTCATGTAGCTTGACGCAATGAGGGCCGTCGTTGGCGGCCGGTGCGTGGTCAAGGCCGTCGGCGACGGCGATTGCCGACGGGAACCGATGGAACTGGATGTACTCACCAGCTTTATCCATGTTTGCATAGCTGTTTGTGCAGCCTGCAGCTCAGCCTGTCTGCTCGGGCTTGGTTCCAGAGGCCTTTCGGCAGCGCAGGACACAAGCGACGAGAGCACAATGAAGCGTAGCCAACATCCAGCACCGCGTCCCCGCAGCAAGCGCCTGCTCCTTTCCGGCACTCACATGCCATTAGTTGTGCGCCTCCACCGAAAGAGGCGCCAAGACCCGCCCCGCGCCCTGTGCCTATATGTTGAAATGAATTGTGTACCCTATTCTGAATCTCCTCATTTGACCCCGTTGTCCCTCCTGTACTGCCGAATACCAGACTGATGCCCCTATCAGATGGCCACCACCGAATTCCGTTAAACCCCATGAATGTGCAACTCCATTAGAGAGTTCGACATGGATGGAGTTGTGCCCATGTCACACAGCAACTTTACGAGCTTTGGACAGACGCCGCAAGGGGTCCATTAGGTGCTGCTGCACCTAAGTCTGCATGCAACATTTCGTGTTTAATCATGCCGAAAATATTCTCAATTGCATGTGTGATTATAAAAACCATAATTTAATCGCATAGAAACAAAAATGTCTTGGCTTTTATCACAGAAACGTGCACCTGCAAGCACTTTGGCAGTAATGTTGACAGGTGTGCTGGTAACACTGCATGTTTGTTTTGCTACGCGTTTTCTCTAGTGCGCTGATTGTCAAACACATTGAAACTTCTCGCTTTGAAGTTGTGCTACCCCTTAGATCACGTTGTCCTTTCCAATATTGGATGAGCACAGGTCTCACCTTCAGCCCACGAAGCCCTTGCTGCCGATGGGTCACACAACAGTTTGCACGTACTGCCGGCACTGCCATTGTTGACGAAGAAGTAAGAAAATCTGTGTCACTCAATGCTATGGCTTTTGGTAGTGTTGAAGTAGTATAAAGAGCACCGCAAGAAGAAGGGAGCGAGATGCACAGATGTAAACACAACGGCGTGCATGAACACGGAGACACTTCTTCAAAATGGTGACACGACGGCTTTTTGCGAGGCATGGTGTGGAGATTACGTCCACTTGTACAAGTATTTTCTTTTCGTTAAATACATGTTATGAATGGATTACGCAGTGAAAGAACTTTACTAGTGAAAATTGTGTTGACTGCAGCTGTTTTGTGTGCAATTTTTCCCGTAACTACTGATTACTAGGGACGAGAGTACTCCTTTCCGCTGCTAACGGAGATCACTGAACTCCCTTTGTGAAACGCTCCGTTTAATCTCCTTAGTGTAAGGGAGACCGTGTGACACGGACTGCATCTCTCTTGGTGTAATGACGAGGGAGTTAAACGGAGTTTGCGGGTGCCCGTGTGACAGGAGTATGGCCTTTAGGTTTCAACCTTCGTTCATCCACCGAAAGGTTCTGACCAGTTGAAAAAATAGTGCAGATGAGTCGTTCATGGGTTGCAGTAGAGAAGACGCAGTGAAACTTTTCGCGGAATGTGACGGTCACCTTCTCCAGACCAGAGACACTCAAGAAGGCCTGGAAATATGTGTCGTTGACTCCAACAGCAATGCAGGTGCGAGACTTGGACGATTGCATCTCCTCCTCAGTGACCTCCATCTGTCCCTCTCATTGTGCGTTGGGTTTTCGAAAATATGCATCCACGCATACTTATTTGTGTGACGACTTCTGCTGTGAGAAACAACACTGCGAGAAGCCACCATGCGGCACTCCGGAGCGCTAGATCAAGGTTCCGTCTGTGCAGTCTTCGCGGACAGAACTCCGCTCTTTCTGCAGCCGGCACGCCAAAGGCTCCTGCACTAACGAAGTTGACACCTTACAGGTAAGAGCTGTGACGTTTAGTATGCACCGTATACATTTACATCAACGCACTGCAGAAATAAAACAGCCTGAGGAGAGTGCGAAACTTACCGGCAGATACCTGCCGGTGTTCCGGGGTGGTTTGATGCACTACCGCCACCCGTACTGAAGTCTGACGTATTGAAATCATATTCCGTGTCTGTGCTGCTACCATCATCTAGACATTCCCACTCAGATTCATCGGAATCCGTAGAAATTGTTTTCGTAGAGCACCCGCGAGCGACGTCGATATTATAACCAAAACCACGAGCACTCACGTCCCCGACTGCGAAGGAGCTTTAAAAATCCCCCCGCGGCGGAAAAAAGAAACTCAAAAGCGAAGCACATAAAATACTTCCTCTTTTACCCTTTGGAATGCGTTAGCTGTCCAGAAGCACTCAGAGAGTGCTGAAATTTGAACTTGAAGTCATCGATAAGATACTATCGATGGTAATTGAAAGTGTTAAAATTTGTCAGAATGAAAGGTTAATGTTTGAGAACGTCTAAAATGTCAATATTATCAGTAGCAGAGCTCTAGTAATTGAGAAATTAAGGTAAATATAGGATACTATACACGCCACCAGTGAGACATTTTGGAATGAGGCCGATGATGTCAAGAGTCCCGAGTACAAATTATCACTATTATTCGAGCTACTCATGATAAAAAAAGAACATTCCGAGCATTGCAAGCCGTAATAAAATGCTGCTTGTGCGTTTCTGTTTGATTCATGGAAAAAAGAACTTGATGTTAAAGTGAAGAACGGCGCGGGTTGTGCAAAGGTTCCATTTTAGCAGGGTTGCGCTCTGTTCGACATATTTGCACAGCGCTAAGTGAACGAAGACGTATGAAAGGGCACAACATGCGTCATACGACCTTGTTCACTTAGCGCTGTGCAAATATGTTGATTATGAATCACCAACTAGCCCATGCTGCCGCTCTATCGCGCTCAGCTCGCGCGGTCGTGCCTCAGTGGTAGTTTCATTATCGTGTACTGCTGCATGTGACTTGCATGCTCATGAAAGTAGCTCTAGCAGGAAGTTTGACAAAATGCCGTGTCCATGTGATGTTGTGCAGTGTGCCCTTCAGAGCAGAAACCACAGTGTTGGCTGCCAGGCAGTAAAGGTGGGCAACGTTGGGCAAGGCATATGCTACATCAGGAGGACTTTTCAGGCGCACGATTTGAAGTGCACTATGCTGTACATTAGTGCACTTCAAATCTTTAAATCGTCAAATCTTTAAAGGGGCACTGACACCTTTTTTTGAAGGTGAGTTTACTCTGCCACGCATATCTCCTGTATGCAGAGATGGCTCTGACCAAGTGTGAAGCTCAGAAAATGCTGACAAGATATTTTAATTTGACATTAAAGTCAATTTTTCCATGGCGCACCCACAGACATCGACACTAGCGTGACGTCCGGCTACAGTACAAATTCTGGTGACTTCACGCAGCAGTTTGGCTAGTTGTGATGACGTCAGGTACCAAAACTTCCAAGATGTCCGCTTGTGCGTCATCAAAACTTCCAAAATGGCCGCTTGTGTGTCACCAACAGAGTCACGGTGTGGAGCGGCCGTAGAAACGTCACTATATATTGTGCGAGCACGTGACGAGAAGCTCATACCGTGTTGTTACGTCATGGTACAGTAGGAACCGAAACTAGCTTTTAAAAACATACTGTAATCACTTTTTCAGGCCGCACTCGCGCTTAGAACTACCTTTTCTAGGGTCTTGAGGGCTTGACCCTTCATTTGACGCAAAAAAAACTACAACTGAAAGTATTCGTGTCAGTACCCCTTTAATGGTATGCGTTAGTGCAGAGAACAAGGTATTGTGTGCACCCACATAACACCCACATAACGCCTTGTTCTCGTTCAAGATGTAAGACATGTAAACACCTTCAAGATGACGTTATAGTTAAACACATCGTAGGTGATTTCATCACTTCCGGTGCTTTTAAACGGGCCCCATGTAGAAGAAACAAACTCAAGAAGTGTATGTATGCACAAGCCTGACTGCCACGACGACTTGTTAAACAATAATTCTCAGATTTTGACTAAAAAACGGCATGTATCCAAGACTGGTATTCACGAAAATCTCAGAGGCTCCATGTTTCATGTTTTTGTAGAATCCTGTATGGTGGCGCTACAAATATTTACATTCACTTTCAAGCTTGTTTTATTTTACTTGAGATTTTGCACTACTTTTTCTTCCGGTGCATAGCAAGTGAAGCGAGTGTTTAGAAACGAAAAAAGGAAAGCAATACAACTGCAAGTAACACTAACTAATGGCGTATTTGGATGGTCATTTTCAAGCGCTCTAGAGGGCTCTGAAAAGTGGCCGCATGTTCGGGTGGTAGATGTCGAGCTCTCGGACTACATTCGGATGGTTCTTTCAGAGCGTCAGCCTCTGACTCGGAGCGCACCCAACCACTCCCGACTTCGAGGTGAGAGCATTGGCAAGATCTGGCTGAGAGGACATGCGACGTCACACTATATAGACGCCATGGTTGCCGCGGTTGTTGACAGGTGACAGCCCCACTGCACGTTTATTTAACATTTACACCTGCTGGAGTTTCGAAGCGAAACATTGTTCGAAACGTCGTGCGGGTTTGTTGGATTGTGTCTGTGCCGTTTTCATGCATTCAACAAGGCTTAAGGGGAGATGCTACTCGAAAAATGGCCTTTTTTGTGAAAATTGTCACTTTTGACATTTCACTTGTAAAATTATGTTTGGTCATTAAACTTTTATTTCGCCAAGTATCAAGGCTCAATTCAGATTAGAAATTGGTGAAAAATCTATTTTAATCAGGCAATGTCACTCTGGCCTCAGCCACAGCAGGTGCTGAGGCCACAGTGTATGGTAAGTTGATGTGGTAAAGGGGAAAGCATGAACCACGTGGCGAAGCACCATGGCACGGCACTTCGTAAACTGCCATTACCACCTCCCTGTGAAGATAAGTTGAAAGATGATGCAACACAAGAGCTGCAAAATATTTACGAAATTGCAATAACCATCCACATTAAATGTCCAGGAAATGTATCTTGCCATGCGAGCATCCTACTTTAATTCTAGTAACATGGCAGGAAGTCGCCAATTCTGTTCAGGAGTGACTTCCTGGTGTAAGCACGGGCGTGCCAGAGCTCTTTGGGAGTGCGTAACAGATTACACTCTAATCTTGACCAACAAACAGGTGTTGCCTGCACATCCAATATATAAGCACCTCACAGTTGAAAAGCTCTTGGTTCACTGTCTACAAGGAACGATGCAAGGTGTTGTGGACTTGCTCAACAGCAAGGTCTGGCTTCTGTGTCCAAAGACAACGCTCCCATCCTGTACAGCTGTGGAAGCTGCAACAATGGCTACCTAGTTCTTCAATAAGGGATATTCAAACTTTGAGCACATCCTTCAAGAGCTTGATATACTGCCACCTGAAGAACTTGTCACCCTGGGCCACTCACATGACCAGAGGCGAATCAAAATAGAGTCTGTCTGCATGCAAAACAGCCGAGGCATGGGCTCATCACTGCCACATGGTGAAGAGAGTGCACCTTTATGGCTAAATTAAGGGCTGGGAAATATTAACATATGGAGCCGGATGTTTTTAAGTGCGCTCGCTGTTTAGAGTGTGGATTGTTCTATGCTCTCACAAAGTTTCATGCTAATCGCACTGTATATTGATGAATACACACATTCATAACTTTCAAATGCATTTTTCTCAATTTCCATTCTGAGGCAATTCTGACATGTTGTGCACGAACTTTCATGCACTTAAAATAGTTCTATCATAACAAAATTTTGCACAAAGCTTCTTCAGCCACTCTAAAATACAGATATCTATATGAAGTAGCACTATACATTACATATTTTTGGTTTCATAACTTGATATGCTGATAGGGGAGATGTAAAATATACATTTGGTACCTTCGATTTTTTTTTAAAAAGGTAGCAAGTTAAGCAGACATTTGAGGTACTTTTCAGTACTGTACTGCTCATGTGCAGCAAAATGAGCTATTTTTGGATTCTCTGTGAAAATTTTTAATAAGCTAAAAAGTGTGCACAAAACAACCAATATTTTGTTGTCAATGTTGTAGTAACTCTGGAACTATTACAGTTATCAGAAAACTAATTACAGTTTTGAAATCAGCATCACAAACTCTACTGTTACCTAAAATTTCAAAGTTCTAAGTCAAGAAATAAAAAAAAATCGTTTTCGAGTAGCATCTCCCCTTAACAGCATCACGTCGAAGTGGACGCGGCTACATAGGTGCAAGAATCATCAGTGCTGCTTTTACAGCACCTCGCAACCCATGGCCCTAAAGGTAGCAGCTTGGATGACAACGATTTCTGTATTGATGCAAACAAGTTTGCGGAGCTGTCGCTGCATTGGGTTACTTCAGAGCTGGACTTGCTATTTGTGGACGTCGCGCGCGATTGTTTGCTTACACGGTGGCTTTCCGCGTTGTCCGCGCATGGCGCTGCTCTGAGATCATTGATGCATTCGGTTGGTACACTGTGCCTCCCGCTCAGATTGCGAGCTGCGCTCGGATCTGCCGACTTTGAGCCAGAGGACCAGAGCCTCAACCGAATATACCATTAAAAAAAAATCCGGCAGATCCCACGCACTGTGGGAATCGATGTTATGCGAAGCAGCCAGCAAAGAGCTGCATACATCGCCTTGTTTGTCTTTGAGCCAAATGAAATCATTCATGCCATGGCATCTAGTTCACCATACAGTAAAAGCTCGTTAATTTGACACCCGTTAATTCGGAAATTCGGATAATTCGGACGGCTCTATTGGTCCCGGCCAAAGTGCATGTTAATCTATGGGACCAAACCTTCGTTAATTCGTCAGAATTGGGCTCCGCACCGCTTAATTCGGACAAATTCTGACGGCTGCCGCTACAAAAATGTATGGTAAAGCAGCGCTGGCACCACTGGGGCGAAACCGAAACTTGAGTGACATCGCCATCGTCATCAACTAGTGGGGGCGATCGCAGCGTCACCGAACGTCGGCGTCGTCTTCGCTCCACTGCGCCTCCGATGCCATTTTCCCTTGTGTCGTGTCGGCACCGTCTCTTCTTGCAGAGTTCTTGTTTTTTCCCGTTGTGACCGTGTTTACATGTGAGGCCCGAGCATGCGGCAGTAGCCGACGGTGGCATCGACGAGGTGTCAGCCGAGTCCACCGACGGTGACTGCCCGACCTTCGATGCTGTCCTTCCCACAGATATGACCCTTCAGGACTACATCGCGATTGATGATTGTGTCGCCACGACTGGTCTCCTGCCCGATCAAGAAATTATTAATGATGTCGCGACCTCATCGCACCTCACGGGAAGTCTCGGAGGCGCTTTTGATATTAGAGGGCGTTTGCCTGAGCACTTCCGACAGTTTGCGTGCTGTTGGCCATTTGGAAAAGTTAAGAAAAATTGTAATGTAAGCCGGAATCTGCGTGAAAACGCAGACGACCATTACAAAATACTTCAGCAAATAAAGGTATGCTTCTCCAACTTGATTTTAATGTTGTTTTTCCTGTTCATTCGTTAATTCGGCATTCGGTTAATTCGGACATTTTCTCCGGTCCCGTGAAATCCGAATTAACGAGCTTTTACTGTATATCGCATGTCTGCCATGCACGCATGCATGCACAATCTGGTATATACGATGCTTATGAAACGTATATTCTGGTATATACAATGCATGACCTGTCATTTATGTTCACGCACTCGTGTCATGCCATACACTTTTTGGTATATATCCAGTTAACAAAACGGCTGGAAGCGCACCATGATAGTGTCATGTAAATCATACCGTACATGACGCGCATATAACATGATTCGCATGTCAGGACCTGTCATTTATGTTCGTTACAGTCACATCGCACAATACCAATTTTTGGTGTATATCTAGGGTATATCAAACGAGTGAAACGGCCGCGAATGCACAATGAGCGTGGCATCTAAATCATGACATACATAACATGCATGTCATGGTTTTCATGTTACCTCTCATTTACGTTCGTCGTAGAGTCGCGTCGCGCATTACCAATTTTGGTGTATATCAAGCTAGCGAAACGGCCGCAAATGCACCATGAGCGTGGCATGTAAATCATGACATGCATGTCATTGTTTTCGTGTTACCAACTGTTATGTTCTTCATACAGTCACATCGCGCAATACCAATTTTGGTGTATATCAAGCGAACGAAACTGCCGCGAGCGCACCATGAAAGTGTCATGTAGATCATGTCGTACATGACTTGCATGTCATGATTTTCATGTTACCACCTCTCATTTACGTTCGTCATACAGTCGCGTCGCACAACACCAATTTTGGTGTATATCAAGCTCGCGAAACGGCCGCGAATGCACCATGAGCGTGGCATGTAAATCATGACATACATGACATGGTTTTCATGTTACCACCTGTTATTCATGTTCTTCACACAGTCACATCACGCAATACCAATTTCGGTGTATATCAATCTAGCAAAACGGCCACGAGTGCGCCATGAGCATGACATGTAAATCATGTCGTACATGTCATGATTTTCATGGTACCACCTCTCATTTACGTTCGTCATACAATCGCGTCCCGCAATACCCATTTTGGTGTGTATCAAGCTAGCGAAACGGCCGCAAATGCACCATGAGCGTGGCATGTAAATCATGACATACAAGTCATGGTTTTCATGTTGCCACCTGTTATTCACGTTCTTCATACAATCACATCGCACAACACCAATTTTTGTGTATATCAACCTAGCGAAAGGGCCGCGAGTGCTGCATGAGCGTGGCATGTAAATCATGTCGTACATGACATGCATGTCGTGATTTTCATGTTACCATGTGTCAGTTATGTACGTCATATAGAAATGTCTCGTCATACCATTTTTCTTATATATCCATTCATTTAAACGGCCGCTAGCGCCCCGAGACCATGTCATGTACATCATGCTGCCCATGACATGCGTGTCATGATTTGCACGTTGGGACTTGTCAATATGTTCGTCAGGAACGCTTGTCATGTCGTACCAATTTTGGTATATATGAACTTAACGGAACAGACGCAAGAGCCCCACGGCAGTGGAATGTAAATCATGCTGTTCATGACATGCGTGTCATGATTTTCATGTTCTGACCTGTCATTTATGTTCGTAATACGGTCATGTTATGCCATACCGATTTTGGTATACATCCGATTAACGAAATGGCCAGGAGAGCACAAAGTCGTAGGCAGCTAGATAGACAGATAGATACGCTCAAAGTTGCAGAAGTTCGCTAAGAAATGCTTCGCATTTAAAAAAGACAGGAAACACAATTACAGCTGCAACTCGAACCTGGGTCTTTTGTGTGGGAGGTGGGCATTCTAGCTCTGCATCACTTTGGTAGAGCTGCATGCAGCTCTTAAATAACCACATACTGCAGGCTACTGATCGCAATGCCACAAGCAGCTTGACCCTCTTTGGGCTTCACTTTCCAAGAATTGTTGGTGTGGCTGTTCCGTGCACTCCCCCTCGTACACTGTAGTCATACCCTTGCATGCCAATTTCAATATATACCAAGTGAAGGAGATGACGACGAGAGTGCCCAGAGAGAGAGAGAGAGAGAAAGAAATCCTCAAAGTGCCTTTGCTTCGCTTAGAAATGTCTTGTACTTAAAACAGGGACTAAGATTAATGTTACCACTGCACTGTAGTTGTTGCCTTGGCCCATGTGGTACTTGAGTATGTGTGCATTGTTTTCTTTCTGCAGAGCTAGCTGGCACTTTCAAGTTCCCCAACTGATCCACAATTCTCCCTAATTTCTTTTTACATACATGACCCCCAAAGTTTTCGCATTGGGCAACAATTTTCAACGGAAACAACCTCTGTAGCATCGTGTGGTTTCCTCCAACAAAGAAGCCCTGCATGGAATTGCCATACACGGTCCACAAGGAACAGAGTTGCCCCTTGCTGCACTCTTCCGTGTAGGAATGTCACGTCTTGAGACTTTATTACAACCACAGGAACAACACTAACGAATGTCAGAATAAATTGTGTTGTCTACTACAGTCACTTATGTGGATATTTGGATGCTAATAATTCATACAGTTCTGCGCCAGTAGTGGCCCCATAGACTTAAAGGCCAACTCCGGCGATTTTTCGAGGTCAATGGATCTCAATGAAATTCGCTGGGTACGTTCCTTTGCAAGTTTCCGTCATTTATGCCAAATTACAGGCTTGAGACATGCACAGATTGTTTGCAAATGAATTTTAAAGATTGTCTGCAAACGCCCTCCTGGCTTCCACAATTATTGGCAACATTGCGTCTGTGACGTCAGTGTTGGGAAGGCGGCGGAATTGATGCAGCCGAGGGCACCGCTAACTTCGGCCGCTACAGCGAGCGTCTGCTGTGCACAAGGCGACAGACAGCGTTGGTTTGGCCGGTGCTTCGCTGGTCGTCCCGGCTGTCACAGTTTTCATACTCCGCGCCGGCGTGACCGGCATGCCTTGCCAGACTTCCGGTTCGTTCGTAACAACGTCTACGTCATACGTAGACAGTACACTCAGTTGGGTTTCGGTTTCGGTATTGCACTTTTTTGCTTATTTAAAATTATTCTCTAATTTACCAAGTATTTCTGCTAGAGGTGTGCACGGGCTCCGGGTAGCCCGAAAGCCCGAGCCCGACCCGGCCCGCGGGCCGGGCTCGGGCGGGCCGACGTATTTTCACCCTCGGGCCCGGGCCGGGCCTCGGCTACTTGCAGTTTTATCGGGCCGGGCTCGGGCCCGGCGCAAAGCCCGACTCAAGCCCGAAATGTAGAGAATGAGCGGAATTGTTTTCTAGCACACATGCAGCGCCTTTTCAGCGAACGCCCTTTACCGCTCTTCTTTTCCATCGCTACTTAAACAAAAGGGGAGCAGGTAAACCACTGCCCCTGTTGCAACCCCGACAAACAGAGAAGTAACACCACTTGAGCTAGTGACAGCGCCACGCGACTGTTCGCGTTAGATTTAAGGCCAAATCCCATATGAGTGAAATGCACCGACAGCGACGAGGGACCCAACGTTGATCGCCTTCGTGCAAGCTGACGCGCTGACGCTTGCATGGGCATACCCCACACACGTGACGGCTTTGGCGAGCGGTCCTCCATTGTCCGCTGGCATGAGGCCGTCTACTTGTATAGCAAAAGTGCCGCGCTGTCGCAGGTATCAGGGCGTAGCCAGAAATTTTTTTTCGGGGGGGGGGAGGGTTCAACCATACTTTATGTATGTTCGTGCGTGCGTTTGTATGTGCGCGTGTATATATACGCAAGCAAAACTGAAAAAAATTTCGGGGGGGGGGGGGGGGTTGAACCCCCCTCCCCCCTGGCTATGCCCCTGGCAGGTATGCAATGAAAATAAATATTTGTTGCATTTTGGTACGTAAAACGTTTACCATTGTCTCGCAGTATTTTTATGTGCACGTGCATAATTATTACGTTATTTGTTGGTGTACAGCTGATGTGCTAGTACCGTCGCTGATGTACCTTCGGTTCGGGTGTTTTGTGATTTCTGGGTGATGAGAGATGGTTTCCAATGTGAAAAAACCGAGCGTATCGCGCGAGTTCGACTACGCGATACATCACGGAACGGCCCGCATGCGAACCTTCAAAAGCCGGGCCGGGTCGGGCCGGGCCCGGGATGGTGTTTTAGTACGTCGGGCCGGGACGGGCGGGCTCGCAGCCCTTTGCCGTCGGGCTCAGGCGGGCCTTCGACCAAAGTCAGCGGGCCCGGGCCGGGCTCGGGCTCGGAAATACGGCCTGTGCACAGCTCTAATTTCTGTTATTGGGCCGTGACAGGAGCGCCTCAGGAACAGAAAGGCGCCACTACTTGACACGGTCAAAATATCGCCGGAATTGGCTTTAAAGGCCAACTGAGGCATAAAGGAATCTGAGCGTACTGTCTTTGCGTGACGTATAAGTTGACAAAAACTGGAAATCGTGCAATCCCGGCAGCTGTAGTATGAAAGCTGCGGAAAGCGGCTAAGAGCAGGCGCTCAGGAAAAGTGGACACTGTCGCCACAGTCGTACCATGTCTGTGACTGACGACTAGCCATGTGCACAAGTCCTTGGAGCTGTCGCAACGACAGCTGCGATACGACACAGTGCAGGCCAACTAAAATCGCCACTCCTCTTCGATTATGTGGAAGACACCTGTTTAGTTCTTTGCTTGCCTGACTGCGCATTCCCGCCAGATGGTGCACATGTCCGGGCAGCTCAAGTTCGTGGGGCCACGATTGGGTAAAATGCTATCGCTGAGAAATTTGCGGGCTAACTAAAGCTTCTTAATTTTGCTATGGGAATGCACAAGTTTGGCAATAACGGCGTTCCACAACGCATTGGTAGGGCCAAAGAATTTTAATATAAGCCAAGTACGAGTCACCTTTCGCACCAACGACTTGATTAGGTTATGCTGTTTCACACGACACGTAGCTCACCGTATTCTGATAGGCCCAGTCACAGTGCACCCTGTATACATTACGGAAGGTTTCCGTACCGTAGTGTTAACGCATGTGCACTCTTTAGCCGGTATGGTATTACGACCTTTCCGTGCGGTAAACTGGCTTGCTAGCTAAAACACTCTAATTAAAAGACGCAAGGTAATCCTTAGGCGAGTGTTCGGAATGCCAAGGTGTAAGCCAAAGTGTTTCGTGACAGCCAACGGGGAATCGGGTGCCGCCCGCAACGCAACACCACTTGCCACCCATCGCATGCACACCCAAGGAACTGAAATTCGCACGCCCAGCCAACGAAGCACTGGCCAAACAACACGATTGTTGCCTTGCAGATAGCCAGACGTTGAGTGGCCCCTCGATTCAGTCCCTTCCACTTTGCCAAAAATGACGTCATGCACACAATGTTGCCAATAATTCAAGGAAGCAAGGTGGGGAGGCGGGGCAATCAACAAAAATTCATTTGTAATGAATCTGCGTATCTCTAGCTTGTAATTTGGCAAGAATGACGGCAGCATGAAAAGGACGTACCCAGTGAATTTTATTGACATCCATTGAGCTCGAAAAATCGTCGGAGTTGGCCTTAATGTAAAAGAAAATTGAAACTTGAGACGTTAATGCAGCTTGCCTAGCAATATTCATAATCGTGACCAGTTGCTAATTTCCCCATGAATTAAAACATAAATTTTAGTTTTCATCATCGCCAACAGTGTTTACAACAGTGGACTCTGAGTACATATGGAACAAGTGCTTCTGACAAGATTGCCGTATTTATTCGATCTAAGCCGATGTTTTTTTTTTTTTGGAAAACGATGTGCGAAAGTGTGTGTGGGGGAGGGAGGGTCGACTTAGATTCAAGCACAATGATTAAGTTTTTTTTTTTCTGGCCTTTCGAATTTCGGGGGTCGGCTTAGAATCGGGGCCGGCCTAGATTTGAGTAAATACGGTGGTTTCGTACTTGTTTTCTGCACCCTTGTTCATCTTTCAGTAAATGGAACATTTGGCTGGTCCCTTCAGGTTCTGTTTGAGTGTACTGTAATTGAGCTGCAGGCTGCTCCCAAAACAAGCTAAGCCAGTCAGTTCAAAGCTAAATTTGTGCGACTTGTCAGATGAGTTTTTTTTTACACGTCCAGCACTAGTCAATTACATGTTAAACAGCGACACACACTATTGTCAACTATGTACTCAATGTGTGCACACAATGAGGGTGGATAATGCCTGCTGCAAAGGAATATCCAATTACTTCTTGGCAATTTGCAGTTACATTTCTGGGAACCAAATTACAGTTCATGTATTTAACCGTTGCAGTGATGCCTTTTCCTTCAACTTGGTGCTGCTCTTATCCATTGTTCCTGCTGATAATGCAAACACAGTGTTGCTATGACCACTGATGAAGCGCGAAAAGCGTTAAAGGGACACTAAAGGCAAATAACAATTTATGTCTGAGTGAAAGCTCAATGTATGACAACATCTAAAACGGTAATATTATCAACAGCAGTGCCCTACTTACCGAGAAATTAAGCTAAATGTATCACACGATGAGTGCCATGAGCGGGACATTTTGAAAATTATCGCGATGACGTGAGAGAATCTGACTACAATTAATCACTCATAATCAAACGTGTTGCAATAAAAAAAGAACCTTCCGTGCATCAAGAGAAGTAATAAAATGCTGCTTGTTCGTTTCTGTTTGATTAATGGAAAAAAGAACCTCTTTGGCGTTGCCATCGGAACGGCGCGCGGGGTTGAAAGGTTCTGTTTTTGCCGAACTGCGCTTCACCCGGCGCCCTGCTTCCCTCACGCGGTCGCGTCTCAGTGGTAGTTTCGGGATCGCGTACTGCCGCGTGTGTTTTGCGTGCTCGTGAAGTTGCTCTGACAGAAAGTTCGACAAAATTCCGTATGCATGTGATGTTACCGATGCCCGAATGGTGCATGCTGCCAGTGCACGCTGCTACGCAGTGAAGGCGGGCAACGTTGGGCACGGCAACAGCGACATTAGAAAAACCACTTTCAGGCGGGTGATCTGAAGTGCGCTAACGCGATGCGGACCACTAAAACGCGATTTTATTTCAAAATAGGCACTTCCTTGGCACAAAGTAGCCCTACGAGGTTTCTGGACCGCTATTTCCACAATCAACGTCAACTTAATATTGTCTTTAGTGCCCATTTAAAAGAACAGCATCAGACAATGCATCCCTGGAAAACTGCACTCACACTGTTTTGGCCAGGAACCACTTCTCCATGCCCTCCTCGAAAAATGCCGCCCTATCCTTTCTCGCGATTTCCTATTGCATTTTGGAATCATTTATCCGTTTCTGCACTATAGCCACCCGCTTTCCCAAAATTTGTATTGTTACCCACTATTTGTTTTTGTGCCCACTTCAATGAGGACTCGAATATATAAGTGGTTGAATAAAAAGCATAAAATTCCACCCCGACACTCAGTAATCTGGCCTTTGGGGAGCGCCCCCAGCAGCTTCTTGTGCAGCTCTCCTTTGATTAGGAACCACATATGCTGCCTACAGGAAGCAACTGTAGGTGGACGTATTTTATTTAACTGAAACCGAAATGTGTAGCACCATAATGGCGACACAAGCTGCAGCATGGTTACATTTGTTTCCATGCACAGCATGCAATTACTCTGTTGCACTTGTTCTGAAGAAAGAAAAGACTGGGAAAGCAACATCAACCCTCCCACAACAGGGAGTGTTCATCTTTGATGGATCGTCTAACCAGCAGTGGCACGACATCATGGAGCAAACCGAGTCCAAGCAGAGAGCATCATCCTAGGATGGCAGCCAGCCTCTCAAATTTTGGGTGGGCACTGCGACAGGATATTTTCACCAATTACCAAAGCAGATTTCTCCAACCACTTGTGGCTGCTGCCTCCTGGGACTTACAGGCACAGGCACATCTGTGTGCTACTCCAACAGTTTTGCCTCTGCCTGCTATCAGTGGCTGAGAGTGGAGGTATTGCCAGAGCATGAGGGGCAGTGCAGTGGCATTCTTTTCAAGCGCAAAGTTCGTCCCAGAACTCCACTACCTGAGGGTTGGCCTTAAATAGCGAACAGTGGCCATTTCTTCAGGACGTACCGATAACTGATGGAAGATTCTCTTTTGGGCTTTCTGGCATGTCTTTTTTTATGATGGCAGCACGCTACCACTGTGCTTGATCGAAATTGACATTAAGGCCAACTCCGGCGATTTTTTGGCCATGTCGAAGTAATGGTGCTTTTATGTTCCTGAGACGCTCCTGTTACGGGCCCGATAGCAGAAATACTCGGCAAATTGGAGAATAATTTTAAATAAGCAAAAAAGCGCAACACCAAAACCGAAACCCAACCAAGTGTACTGTCTACGTATGACGTAGCGTTACGAACGAACCGGAAGTCGTGCAAGGCATGCTGGCCACGCAGGAGTATGAAAACTGTGACAGTCGGGACGACCAGCGAAGTGCCGGCCAAACCAGCGTTGTCTGTCGCCTTGTGCACAGCAGACGCTTGCTGTAGCGGCCGAAGCGCCGAAGTTAGCGGTGCCCTCGGCTGCGTCACTTACGCCGCCTTCCCATACTGACGTCACAGATGCAATGTTGCCAATAATTGTGGGAAGCCAGGAGGGCGTCTGCAGACAATATTTAAAATTCATTTGCAAGCAATCTGCGCATGTCTCAAGCCTGTAATTTGGCATAATGACGGAAACGGCAAAGGAACGTACCCAGCGAATTTCATTGAGATCCATCGACCTCAAAAAATCGCTGGAGTTGGCCTTTAAGTCACACATACTTCCAGCAGTTGCTGAAGCGTCACAAATGAAAAAGAATTGAGCAGCAAAAAAAAAGTGACACTTGCATAATGATACCAATTTCACAGTTTTCTCTACATTCTCTACTAATGAATATGGACCATAACTCCAGTGAAATATCGGAAAGAAATGCGAAGAGGCATAACTGACGGCAATTAATGAGGCACAGTGTTCCCCGATATCACACCCCATGAGAACCCACAGCCAGGCGATGCGTCCGAGAGGCAAAGTGCTGCTCCGAGAGGCAGGAGAAAAGAACACCACTTAGTCACCCCACTTTGAGGAGAAAAGCACAAAGACCATGCAGCATTGCCTGTGACCACACTTGTACAAGTTGCAGAAAATAAGTAATGAAGTCGAGGCTTTGACAGAAGCCCGTGGTTGGGAAGTAACATGAAAGAATAAAAGAAAGACACCAACCATGAAATAAAGTACAGAAAAAGACGTTTTGGTTCCCCTGGCGGAAGCCTTGTTCACAATCCTGAAACGTCTTTTTCCGTACTTTATTTCATGGTCGGTGTCCTTCTTTACTCTATCAGAAATAAGTAACCGGTTACAATTACAGTTACTTCCTCTAAAATGTCATTGATTACAGTGGTCAATTACAGCCTCAGTAAAGTAACTGAGCAATTACAGAAATGCAATAGATTACTTTCGCGTTACTTTCCTTCAAATTTTATTGCCATAACACAATAACACAAGTTCACTCAAACTACAACGAACTACCGTAAAATTCCGAGCAAGTGCCCCCTCAACTTCACTAGCAATTTCAAATATCCGCGCCGTTTCAGGAAAGCCCCCCCCCCCACGCTCCATGAAAACGCGCCCAGGCAGCAGTGGCCTGCCACATCCAGTTGACAAAAAAGTTTCCGTGGATTTTTCTACAAATATTGTTGTTTTTCGTGGTCCTGACATGCTTTACGTGCCTGCGGGCGCACGAGCATCCTGCAGCCTGCTGACGTGTATTGGAATAAGCCGTTGAAGTCCACCTTGCGGCATTTGTGGGAGCAGTATATGCGTGAGGAAGCACGAACACCGAAAGGAAATTTGAAGAAGCCGTCGTGGCAACATGTGCTCGATTTTGTTGCCGAGGCGTGGGCCGCTGTACCAGAGGAGACGGTGGCACGGTCCTTCAAGGGATGCGGCATTAGTAATGCGCTCGATGGCTCGGAGGACGGCGACCTGCACAACGGACTGGCCGATGTTGGAGCTGTGGTGCCAGCAGAAGACAGCGGTGGACTTCAAGCGGAATGCTGCGACCTGTTTTTTGCAACTGACTCGGAGGAGAACTTGCGTTTGGCCTAGTTGGTGCTTACTGTTTGACATTTTGACCGCACAAAAAGACAAGGACAGAGGGAGGTACGACGGGCGGTCCGTGTCGTCGTACCTCCCTCTGTCCTTGTCTTTTTTGTGCGGTCAAAGTGACTCGGAGGAGTCTTTCGATGGTTTGAAAGCGATTAAAAGCTACAACAAATCCTGGGCCTAAATAAAGTTCGCTGTAATAAAATTTTAAACCATGCGCACTGCGTTTTTTTTCTGGCGCGAAATTTGCCGCCATCATGAATTTCGTGCCGTTCTGAGATAGCGACCCCCCCCACCACTTTGCAGAAATTTTGACTTCGTTGGGGGGGGGGGGGGGGGTGCTTGCTCGGAATTTTATGGTACTGTGGTTTTGAGCACTGCACGGGCCGATTTTTCCGGCCTGGGCCCGGCCCGGCCCGAAAACGCCATGCTCCGGCCCGCCCGAGCCCGGCCCGGTGTTCTTAAATGTGGCCCGTACCCGGCCCGGGCCCGAAAGGTTTGGGCCCGGCCCGGCCCGTTTCAGCTAGTTATGCCTTGAGCATAAAGGAGGCACTGTCCAACCTTCGGTTATTGTGAAGATACCTGCCGCACACAAGATATTTTCTAGAGATTGTTTAGGAACTTCTTTCAGTGTCACGACTTTCACTGGTGCTGTGTATACTTTCGGTTAATTACGCCCGTAACACTCTTGCGAAATAATTGCAGGGCAATATAAAATATAATTGGAGTCATAGCTGGCTGTTTCATGTACGCACGCAGTGCTAAGCACGCAATCTTATTTTTGCATTTCAAAAAACTACTACAAAATATACCTCCATAAACTGAAAAAAAAAACATGGCAGACATTTTTAGTTTAAGTTTTACATCAATTGCATACGAGCTAGGGCTGTTGAGTAAAAGTAGCAAGTTTGTAAACTTCATCTATTGCACAATGCAATGAACAAAATAACGTGCTCTAGCTGCTTCTGGTAGGAATACACCAGGCTGGGCAGCGTTACATAAATCAAAGCTGTCGTGTTGACTCCTTGGCAGGCAACTGCACCCAACGTACACAACGTTTTCGTGTTCAAAACAAGAACGTTCTTTGTCCCACCCTACTTCCCCGAGTCACCGCCACCGCAGTGCCATATCTGTCAAAGCGAGGCACACCCGTTAGAGAGCGAGCCACCGTCCTCGCTGTTCCCTGAAGATGGCTGTCTCGTCGTCTTCGTGTGACCGCCTTCGATCTTTGAAAATGTTACACCTTAAAGCGAGACCGGACTAAGGGCTTCCAAAACAACTATTAGAGCGCCGAAGTGAACCAGCCGGCGGCCTCTTTAGCGATCCCCGTCGACGTGACGCGTCGGGTGTCCGGAGCGTGATTATACAGATACGTATGATATCCGGGCCTAATACGGGCCTGGCTCAGGCCCGAGCCCTACCCGAGCCGAAGATCACGGGCCCGAGCCCGGCCCGATCCAACAATCCCTTACCCGGCCCGGCCCGGCCCGCGGGCCGGGCTTGGGCTTTCGGGCCGGCCCGGGCCCGTGCAGTGCTCTACTGTGGTTTGCATGGTAGAGAGAAGACTGGAGGTTTGCTCCGTGATTGCTTGGAGGCTTACTATGGCTTCTATGATAGTGTTCCACGTCATTAACTTTCAACAGGAGTTGTATTTCAAAGTTGTCGTCGCTGATTTTTGCACATTTCTTCGCTAAGAGGTCAGCTGCTACACTGAACACTCTCTCAATCCGTGCGCTGGAGGGATGGGTGGTATTATAAGGTAGGAACACCCTGTGCACCAGCTCGTACAGTGCTTCAATGCTAGTGTTCATGTCCTCTATTAAGCGTTGCACCTCGCTGTTGCTGGCGCTTGGGTAAGGTGTTGCAGGTGAGACTAAGGAAAGGCTAAAAAAGTAGGCTCTGTAGAAACACCCTGTCTGACCTACAGAGCAGTCGCATATTTTTCGGGACGAGGACAGCCATAGAAGACTGGTTACAACTTGATTTTGGAGGAAAAAAGTAACTGATTACTGGTAATCAGTTACAAGAAAATTAACTCAATTACCCAAAACATTTCAAAAAAGTAATCGATCAAATTGCAAAATTACAAGAAAATTTAATTGATTACTTGTAACGCACTATGTACAACTCTGCCTGTGACAAAAACAAAAGCATCTATAGCATTTGTTCAGCCACCAAAGCGCTCTTGAGTGCTCAATGATGCACCAAAATTGGCAGCAGTTAAATCCACCTACATTAAGTGGTAAAAAACAAGCTTCTCTTCAATGCAAGAACTGCATATACAGTTCTGACTATTTAAAGGGGTCATGAAGCACTCCTCGGGCTTGGCGTGAAAACACCCTGGAATGAGTCGGACTCTTCCCAGGAATATACAGCCGAAAGAATTTTTCGAAAAGCTTAAAGAGACCGACAACTGGCCAGAACGGGTGATTAGATCCTGGTGGAAATGAAAAGGCCGTGAATATAGTCACAGATTCCAGAATACTTTTCGCGATCTGAGTAGGATTTATATTTTTAAATCGCATTTAAAAGTAACAAAAACCGGCATGTCGTGCAGCCTAGCGCGAGCGCCATGAACCAGACGTATGCAGTCTTAAGCACTTTGTTGTACGTAGTCTAATGCTTTTACACGCACCAGAACGAGGGCTGAAAATTTGAATATGTATGTTATTGTCAATTCCCGTTTGTTTCTAAGGTAAAGAAGTAAAGCATGATGCGGCGCTGCTTTCGTGGCTTCCAGTGAAACGGAGGCTGCGGCGCATGCGCGCGGCGTCCGGCGGCATTTCCCACGTAGCTCGACTCTCGTCTGCTCTCGTCGTATCAGACTTTTGAAGAGTAGCACGCGAGTTTGCGCTGCTGTTCGCAAAATGCCATCGACTTACTGATCTGTGGAGGATAGCTACCACTTCATGAACAGCACTGCTGGTGTATCCTACCGCTTGTTTCTTTTTCGAAGGCTTAGCTTAGCTTGGCTTGACTAAAATGTGATAAAGCGACCTGTGTACGGCCAAAGTACTTCTATAAGAAGCCCCAGAAGAACGCTATAACTATTGTAAAATAATTTAATAGGCTAGAAAGCAGTAGTCGCGGCACCGCAGGCTTACAAACGTAACATTGCCTTTTTATACTTAGGGCATAACTTGTCACCACTGCTGGCGTATAATCGCTATCGCGCTCACCTCTCACTGTTTGCAGCATGTGATATTAAGACTGCATAATCGCTGCAGATCGAAAACCTCTGATTACAAATGTTTCACGGCGTTCTCCGCGTTACCACTCCGTGATTAGAAGCTCTGACCGGTAAGCTTCCCATTGCACTCAAGAAAACGGGTACCACAAAATTGGTTGTCGGTCCCTTTAAGAAGGACCGGAGATATAGCGATCGCAATATTACCCTCTCAACTCCCTCTCAACTCGCTTCATTCCGGAGGAGAGAGGGAGCGCCGTTCGAGGAGCCCCGCCCAGCGCCATACGTCCCCTCGCTTCAATGTTTGTGGTTTCCTTTCCGCGTAACCTGGCGGTGTTGACGGCTGCTGCTGGAAACTAATAGTTCCAGTCGGCTGCTTCTCGCACCGCGGCGCGGTCTATTGCATCTGCGTTGTAAGCGCTGACGCGATCTATTTGCATTGATACTATAGTTACTTCGCTTATGTCGTTTTTCCATCAAATCAAAATTAAACTAAAAGGAAAAGCCGGCAAGCCCTCAATGCAGCCGATTGGGACGTCATGTAGTACACTCAGTATACGCTTTCAGATAACGAACTGGCCAAGGCGGCCTGCCTCAAGGCGAAATAAAATCCTGTGCAGAGAAAATGCGATGCGAAGAAAAAAAAACGCGATTATTTTTAAGCGGCCGCTGTGAACGGGAGGAAACGAGATAAAATGCCCTTCGACCTTCGGACGGCTGCAGCCGGCCTGCCCGTGGGCGAGAGCGAGGAATCAGACAATCACACGTGTCGGAATACAAGCGAGGTTTGAAAAAGTGTCGCGACGTATGCGTGCGCAAAGGGGGAAAAAAAGCAAACGCGAAAGAAACGCGAGTCGTTTTAGCTGGCCCCAGCAGCATGCGGAATGCCTAAGCAAAGCCGTCATGGGAATACCTCGGCCTTGTGAACGTCGCTTCTGAACTGCCCAGCTGTGTCAGCCGTATGTGCGCCTTTTGTGCCTGCTCTCGCCGCTGGACGTGAAATGCGTGGTTTGACGACAGTGCAATATGCCTTATTACCGTGGGTTTTACTGTGGGTGGGATATGGTGCGACAATGTCCCAGCGACTCAAGCGAGCCTGCCGCTGTGTATACTACTACCAAACAGATGATGGGCATGCTGCGCTCACGGTACCATTGGGAACACAATGGTAAGTATGTGGCGAAGCAATTGGTACTGTTTAACGGTTGCGCTCCAGCGGCTCTGAGTGGGTCGTCCTCTTCTGAACGCCACTCGTGCTCGGAGCCCGTGCTTTTGCCTTGACTTTCGCCATAGCGCATTGTCGCCGAGTGCCGCCCAATAAACAGCTTAACAAATTGGTGGAGGTGCTTATGTTTCCTCTGTTCGTGCGTCCTTATCGTCGCGTGAAAAGTGCAATGAAAAATCGAAAAAGAAAGAAAGAAAAGTCATTAAGCTCACATAGCGACGACGTGTAATGCGTGTTTAGAAACTCTGTGAATATAGCACATGCTTCACACGGCCAGCCAATCGATGCACGAGAGCGCCTTGAAAAAAGATGTTCGTACAACATAATTTCCTTCCTTGCAATAAAGCATAAATGAAGCAGAGTGTTTTCAAAGAGTAATACTAAAGCAAAAAAAAAAAGCCGCTATTATCACACCATTATGTAATAAAATGTGCACTGAGGCCAAATTTGTTTTCTGTTTATGCTGTATTCATGCTTGATTTGCTTGTCTTGATCCTCTGTCTCGATGTCAATTTGTGCGCGTTGACATGTGGCATAATCGTCACATAATTATGACCATAAGATGAAACATAATTATGGCCATAGATGTGACAGACATCCGCAAAGTGACAGTGTGTGTTGTGAAGAACATGCATTTTATGGTATTGTCACCATTAGTCACATATCAGCACTGGAACTTGCCAGGGTTACACATGCATATTTATAGCCTTCAGGAGATGTATTAGTTATGCAAGGCTATTTTAATTACATTGATATAAGTCAGCTGAAAGTCACTTGAACCTGCTGAACCACCTTGTTGAATCACCTTGTTGAATCACCGTGTTTCTTCCTCTCGTTATTTTGTTTTGAATTATGTTGCCATAGTGTTTATCATCTGTACACAGTATTCTCACTGCTGACACAATTTGTCTTCTTCTGTCCTCATTACAAGTATGCTGTTAATTTTGTGCCATGAATCAATACCAAAGTTGCCCAATATTCAGTCCTAAACAGAGCAGCTGCAGTTGATCAAGAACCTAGTGTCCAACGTGTTTAAATACAAAAAGTGAACCTCACTAAAATTCATGCCCCTTTACACTATAATGCTAACATGATTGACATTGAAATCTACCCGAATGGTGGTACACAGGACAAGAGTAACACTTCTGGTGTTGTTTCGCATTTCTTTACCTTCGTGTATTTTTCACCCTGTGTACTTGAAAAGCTGACAAGGAACTACACAGCAGCCTCACAATTTTCCATTTGTTTCAGGTTTTATTAAAAGGTCTGCAATAAGTATAGTGAAGTGCGAGTCCTTGGCGAGAATTCATTTTTATGGACACAGAAAGCTTAATGAACTTCTTTTTTGTATCATTTTCAGGAAGACATTTCTGGCAAAGCAGCAAGTGTTGCTCGCCCACTGCTTGTGTACGAGACAGTGTATTGTGGGAACACTCCACTGTGCCTCACTGTACACTATCTCGAACATTTCTTACATCTTACAGCATTTGGACAAATACTGGGATTGATGCAGAGTGTTATGCATGATACTGCGTGCAACCTTTCCAGTAGCATGTGCATTTGAAAATTTCACACTGTTCAAAATGACACTTAATGGAACCGGCTTTATTCAGCAAATTTTATCCTAAAATGGACAGTTGGGCAAGTTGATGCGTATTCATAGTTAAAGAAAGTGCGGGAAAAACCCCCACAGCACAGAGAAATGAGAATGAAAGGCACAGGATGATGCGCTACTAGCAACTGAAGTTTAATGCAAACCACAAAAAGATATACACACAGTATGAAAAACTACAAAATTAAAGAATCACACAGTCGCAGAAAGAGTAAAAACATGTCTAAAAAAGCCAAGCACTTGTTAAACTTCAGTTGCTAGTACTGCGTCATCCTGTCCCCTTCATTTCTACGTGTGTTTTGGTTTTGTTTTCCCGCTTTCTTTTACTGTGAACTTAAGTCCTGACTGCTTTACAACCTCTATAAGTGCGTGGTCAAATTTATTCAACCTCATGGCATATCAAGTCCTAGGATCCAATGTGCCAAGCCATCAGCCACTATTTATAGGAAAGTTTTCATTTTGGGCACATAATTGCCGAACTTCAAGTTGATCTCGAAGCCATAATGCTGGGCTTAATTTTCAATGTGGTAATTATGCATAAGCCATGAAGTGAGGAATTAAATATGAAGTTGCAGATGGCACTAGCTGGCATGGGTATATTGTAAACATAGATGTACTAATTATGCATAATAGAAGTATTGGTACATTGTAGTCATGTGATAACGCCGACAAGTTCCTAAGCATAATTCCAGAAATTTACGTTAGTTTTCAGATATCTGTGAGCAAATATGTGCATCTATATATGAAGGCCGCGTTGTCATTTTGTGGGCATTGCTGAATGCTTTTATAAATTGGGGTAAGTGAATCTACAATCAATTTTAGACTTTTCTGCAGGAAACTCAACTGTATGATCATGTGCGGCATGTTTTGATGCCATAGTGCAAACTAATGCAATAAAATACTAGAACATGCCTATCTGCATGGTTGCGTATTTCTCAAAAGTAAAGCTAGCCTTACTGTACTATTTTAGTTGCCTTCATGTGTAGGCTGACACCAAGTTCCTTGTGCATCCCATTTCTTTGGATTGTGCTTAGATACTGTCACAGTGAAGTGCACATATCAATAGGCATCATGAGGAGGTTTTACACACTACTTTCATCTTGCTTTACTGCTGTGAATTATATATAGCTTGGGCTGCACTGTATATGTTGTTCCATGTGTTCAGTATTGGGTGCAGGTTCTGTGCACAAAATGGAAATATGCATATACTTACACTGACATGCAGCTCGCGGCAGAAATTACTAAAATTGCCCCACAGCATACGCCCATGGAATGCAGATACGTTCGGCCAAGTGAAGATACCTCTGTCACGCTGGTATCCACGAATTTCGGGCAAGCGAAGCATTCTCGATATATGGAGAAGCACCCAAGAGGGCACACGTTTATCATTTTTATAATGGCACGACACGACGAACCGAAGAATTCGGAGCCGAAGGTGTTCACTTCGGCCAGCATGACGCCCCACAAATTATGTAGCTTAAACACTTGTTCTTTGAAGACGACTGTAAGCAAAAGTACTCTCAGTGAGTTGACAGTGGAATTCAGGTTGTATTATTTCAACCTTACCGCTGAATCCATCTTCGGGATATCTTTGACGTGAAGTGTATTATCCAAAGGTTAAATGATCGTGCGCATTCTCTGTCATAGAATAATAGTGTTAAAACCCTCAGCTATAATCCAACCCTCATTGTTCACGAGGGACTGCTCTCGGCCTGTTAATTAAGAACTTGCTTGCAACTCAGTCTGTGCACGCACTGATCAAGTCAGCACGACATCCGTGGCATTAGAACTCAACGCCACACACAACTTTTGTAAGATTTGAGGCCAGTTATGGTATTCAAAACTAATCGAAACAAGCGAGGCACAAGAGGCTGCGATACTGAAAAGGCAGTGTGGCCAAATTTAGGTTACGCTCGAAGGTGGGCGGGCGCTGAGTTCAGCAGAGGACAGTTGGCCTCTACCGAAAGTGGGTCATCTCTTTGAAAACTCGCAACAAAGTTTTTCCATATTTCAGCCTGTTTATTTAACTACAACAACTATTGTACACAGTGTCAACGGGAACAAGCGCATCTGATCCAAACACTGCTTTTGATTTATGTCGGCTATTGGCCAATAAGCATGTTATGTCTCTTGCGACGTGAACAGGCAAATCCAAGACGTCAATGGGCAGACGCCCGCCCACTGACGAGAGTGAGAACCGGCCTCTGTTTGAAAAGAAGGTGCCTGAGGAAACGGCAACTTCGCGCTCCGCTTGTGGCCTTTACGCGGCGCGCACGACTGTAATATTTGGCAGAACAGTTCATAGCTGTGTCGGCTTTCCGCAGGATGTGTTTTTTCAACAAGCCCAAGGGGTGCTTCATGACCCCTTTAAAACACAGTTGCTGTAGAGTGCACAGAGTCCCTTACAAGTCATCTTCTTTCCTTCTACACTGCAATGTGTGTTTTTTTACAACACATCACTAGTAATGGCGCAGGAACCAAATGGCACAACACCTCTGCATCATTTGTGTGTTGTGTGTGTGGGGGTGGGGGGGGGGGAGGGGAGGGTTCAGAACACCCCCCCCCCATTAGTACCGTATTTTCTGGTGTATAATATGCACCTTTCTTCCGATTTTTGCTCGTGCATCTCATACAAAGGTGCGCCTTGTATACGCAAAAAGTCGTGATTCTGTGAGACCAATATGTCCTTATTTTTATTCTAAAAAATTTACTCCAACTTAACGCAACAAAAATATAGCCAAATTACATAGATGTTTTACCACCTATGCAGGTGGCATGCTCAGTATACACTGGCATGGCACTACCTGAGTGGAGGTCGCCCAGTCCACTGTTAGTCCCATATGTCTCTGTAAATGTCCGGTAGGGGGCCGCAGTTGTTATTGCAAGCCGATCTGCCGCGACGGATGAACCAAAATTCCAGGAGTATTCTTTGCCCCCACCTTTGTTCCCGAGCCAGCATCGTCGTACTGTTGAAGTCGAAGGTATGCCCTGTTGTCTAGCAGTGTTCGACGAGCTCTGTCTTGGAACGCGTGGCATGGGTGGAATTCGTGACGTTTCCTTTGTGTTCTTTGAGCCCCATTGATCGTTTCCTGCCTGTTTCGCCGATGTAAGTAGCGTCACAATCTCTGCATTGTACGTTGTAGACGACCCTGCTTTCATCGTTCGCAGATGTGTGGTCTTTAGGCTTAGCGAACACGTGTTCCAAGGTGCAATGAGGCCTAAAACAGTTTCTATGCCCAGTGGCCACAAGGCTCTCTGAACAGAGTCGGGTATACCTTGAACGTAAGAAACAGACACAATGGACGTCGTCTTTTCTCGTGGTGCGCTCCTTGTTCCTCTTCGCATGCGCTTCTGGGTGTCGTTAATAAACGTCCTGGGTTAATGCCATCATTCAGTGCACCAACCACGTTTTCCAATTCATGTGGCCCACCTGCTGATTAAAGCACACCGCATCACAACGTGACAAGAAGGTCCTCACGACGGACCGTTTGTGTTCGGTCGGGTGATGAGATTCAAAGGACAAAAAACTTCCCGTGTCACATTGCTTCCGGTACACTGTCATTTCCACCCTGCCATTATCAGCCCTACGTACAAGCACATCCAAAAAAAAGGCAAGACATTGTCTTTCTCTGTTTTGCACGTGAAATGAACGGCGCAGTGTATGCTGTTTGATTATGATGATGATATATAATGTTTATTGGCGAAAGGGCCGTGTGATGGCCAAAGAGCACCACGACAAGATAGCGAAAGTGAACAATGGTTGTGTTAAGTGGCTGTATAGGGGCCTAACATTCCTCGCGCTAAAGGCGGTAAAACATATAGGTAATAAAGTCATGGGAGTGATGTGAAACATACGCATAGAGAATGAATGCCAAATGGTCGTCATGATAAAAGAATTAGGATATGGTGTGAGCACGAATACCTCCTCAAGGCCTTTGAGGCCAAAGGCGGGGAGAGGCAGGTGCTTCTCTAATGTATCTCCCGTAGCAACAACCTCTTTTCAGAGGTCGTGCTACGGACTGCCTGGGTGTGTGATGTCAAAGCTATGGACTTCTTTTAAAAACGCGAACAGTGACTGGTGTTTAAAAACCGGTTCCCTACCGATGAACATTGATGGGTGAAGTGGTAATTGTTGTCGGCAGGGTAGTAAAAAGTACTCTTTTTTTAAGCATGTCCAGTTCATTACAATGGATTAAAATGTGAAGCACTCACCGTGCTTCACCACATCTCTACACAAAGGTGGATCGCCGCAAGACAAAAGATATGAGTGTGTACTGTATGTGTGTTCTGTTCTTAGCCTGGTAAGTGTAACTTCTGTGTGGCGTGACTTTGATGTCGGCGGCCAATTACCAAAATGCGGTTTGATAACGTGTAGCTTATTTTGTGTATGCCTATCCCATGTGCTTTGCCAAAAGGCCCTGAGCTTTTTTTTGAGGAAAGGTTTCAGGTCTAGTGCAGGGATATTCATGGATGTATTTTGACTCTTTTTCGTGGGCGGATGCAGCTAGCTGGTCCACCAACACGTTTCCTTGTATCTCGCGGTGCCCTGGCACACAGCACACTACGACATGTTGTTTATGTGAGTAGATCCTGCATAAAAGAGAGTATAGCAACACGAGGACAGGGAGTTGAAAATAGAATAGTGGGGCATAGTCTTGGGGGTAGGGGCAGGGAGGAAATGAAAAGGAGAACGAAGAGGGGATTCGGAGCTAGCCTTCGTGAAGTAAAGACGTATTCCTGATCTACGACCACGGGTCCTCGTTATTTACATTTTTTGGTGCCGTGAAACCTGAGAACTGGTCAGTGCTGGACAACGATGTCTTCGACCGAGCGTCTTCGGAAGGTGCGTGGAAATGTCAGGGCCAGTGTCTCCCAGAATATTACGCTACTGACAGGACTGCTGCAGAACCCTGACACCAAGGCGCGCGAGGTCAACAGGCAAGTCGCCGTTTTGAAGGCTATGGAAACTGAGCTCCGCCAGCTAGACAAGGACGTTCTCGACCTCACGGAAGATGAAGCTATTGAAGCCGAAGTCGAGGGTGCAACGGACTACCACGATAAGAGTCTGTACGCGATAGCTGACGCACAGTTCTTCTTGTCTCAGCGAGAACGGTCGACTCATCTCAGCGAACCATCTAGGAGTGGACCCAATGGCGACCGGGTAGCAGCCACCCAGAGCAACATCGGATCTGCTGAGGCGCCGCAAGGACCAGTCAGTATGCCACGTTACCGGTCTGTCGCACTTCTGACGCTTCAAGTCCCGACGTATGCCGGTGATTTACGTCAGTGGCGAGAATTCTGGGACCACTACAGCGCCACCATTCACAAGAATAGCGAGTTGCCACCGATCGAGAAATTCAAGTATTTACTGACATACCTGACGGGAGCAGCCAAGCGAGCGATCAAAGGCATCAGGCTGGCCGACAACAACTACGACATTGCTGTGAAGACATTGAAAGAGCGCTTCGGTCGACAAGAACTTCTGGTGAACGAGCACATCGAGCAGCTTCTTGCACTGTCCCCGGTAAGGAGTTCCAAGGAAGTGGAGAAGCTTCGGATGTTGCATGACGCCGTGCGTTTCCACGTAAGTGCGCTCGAAGGCCTGGGTGTACCACCTGATCAGTACACTGTGGTGCTTAATCGCGTCCTGATGAGGTGCTTGCCAGAAGACTTGGCTATATTGTACCGACAAAAGAAGAAAGAGGAGAGCACCCAGGATGGTGATGCATCAGCTCAGCACACAACCCCTGAAGCAAGAATGCACAAGGCGACTGACATTTTGTCTTTTTTGAAAATCCAGGTCGAAGTGCGCGAAGAAGGAAAGCAAGCAGCGCCGTCGTCGCATCCTTGCCACTCGACCATGGTACCTGATGACATGAATTCGCTGACAAGATCTGTACATGCCATTCCATCAGCATCTGCGCTGGTTGCGACGGAGCCCCTACAGCAGCGCACTCTGTCTTGCGTACTGTGCAACAGCAGAGCTCACAGCCTCACAGAATGCACTGCCGAAATGTCTGTCGAAGAGAAAAAAGCCAGGCTGCGCAACTCTCGTTGCTGCTACAGGTGCGGAACACGCAATCACGTCGCGCAATTTTGCTGAGTTTCCCGGAATCTCACGTGTAACAAGTGCCGACGCCGACACCTAACGGTCCTCTGCGAATTGTCATGCGCTGTCGCAATGACCGCTTCTCCAAGAACGACTGAGCAGCTGGTTACGTCTGGCACTACTCCACCAACAGTAACCACGGCCTCAACTGGCGAAATGGGAGCCAAGTCAGTGCTGCTTCAGACAGGTCGTGTTTGGGCGGACAGCAGACCACGACGACTCCTGGTGCGTGTGATGCTGGACAACGGCAGCCAGCGTTCGTTTATCTGCACCGACGTTGCAAAGAGATTGCGGTGTAGAGCCCTTGGCATCAAAGAGCTATCATTGGTGACGTTCGGAAATGCAAAGCTGCGGCATCAATTGCGCTGTCCACGCGTTTCTGTCACGTTGTGTGGACGATTCAACGACAGCACCGTTACATTGGAAGCAGCGAAGTGACTTATATAACGTTCGTGCCCTCCCCCTCAGAGGATGTTGAAAATAGAATAGGGGCATAGTCTTGGGGGTAGGGGCAGGGAGGAAACGAAAAGGAGAACGAAGAGGGGATTCGGAGCTAGCCTTCGTGAAGTAAAGCCGTGTTCCTGATCTACGACCACGGGTCCTCGTTATTTACACAGGGTTTGTGTTTTTTTTCAGTTTTTAAAGCATTTCCCACGCTTAGGGAATCTGTGTATATTAGAGCACTGCACGGGCCAGATTTTACGGCCCGGGCCCGGCCCGGGCCCGCTTTATGAAGCCCGAGCCCAGCCCGGCCCGTGGTTCCAAGCGCGGGCCCGGCCCGGGCCCGGGCGTACATGACAGAACCCAGCGCGAGCCCGGCCCGGGCCCGTCGTTCCAAGCCCGGGCCCGGCCCGGTCCCAGGCGTTCATTAAAACTAATCCAGGGCGCGCTTCATGACCAGGCCCGACCCGGGCCCGCTAGAGGATATTAGTTGATGATGATTATTAATGATGCCGTGCGCTTTGTAGCGGCGATCGGACAAAAATCCGCTGTGTACATGCATCGAAATGTTGCTTTGCCCACGGTGGTAGCTCAGCGGTTAAGCTGTTTCGCTGTTATGTCCAAGGACGCGAGTGCGATTCCCGCAGCCACGGCGGCCGCAATTTGGTGGGGGCGAAATGCAAGAACACCCGTGTATATCTTATCTTTAGGTGCACGTTAGAGAACTCAAGGTTGTCGAAATTGATCCTCGTAATCATATCGTGGTTTTGGCACGTAATACCAAGGAATATAAATGAAATGTATTGTATGTGTCAACCTCGAATAAAAGACCAAAATCTTTATGCCTCCCATGGGAACAACCGTGATCTGGACCATTGTTAGTGCTGTTGATATATATATATATACGTGTAACTTCAGCTTGGCACAGTATACCTTAGACCATGGAATGCATAACATTCGCGTGTGCTCGAAGGCCCGACTTACGCCTTTTAATGAGCAGGTCCGAGTCCGGCCCGCAGCCTCAAGCCCGGGCCCGGCCCAGGCCCGCGGCTTCAAGCCCGGGCCCGGCCCGGGCCCACACTTTCAAGCCCGAGCCCAGCCCGGGCCCGCCGGAAAACGCTTCGGATGGCCCGGCCCGGCCCGCGGGCCGGGCCGGGCCCGGGCTTTCGGGCTGGCCGGGCCCGTGCAGTGCTCTAGTGTATATCACTGCCTTTTGTAGTTTTAATGTTTATGTTTAACGGCGCAAGTATGGCGTAAGCTTCCGCTGTGAAGATACTTGAATTAGGGTGCAGAATACCAGAATCGGAAAAAGATGGACCAACGGCTGCGTAAGACACGAAGTATCGGACTTTGAGACGTCTATAAAGAATTCTGGACAAGTGTATTTGTGCTGGAGTTCGAAGAAATGTGTACGGATATGCGCAAGTGGCGCGTACTTGGATACTTCCAGGAAAGAAACATCACAATCTATAAGCTGCCACTGTCATGGTGGGAGATGTGGAGCAGGAGCCATTAGACAGTGTTCGAGAAGTGGCACACCCGTTTCTTCAGCTAGGCCACTCACACGAAGTGAGTAGGGCTGTCTCATCGAAGGTAGGTTGTGAAAAAGTTCAGAACTGGACAAATCATTTTATTGTATGTGTGAGAGATTTTCAGCGTTTGCGTTCACCTTGAGGAAATATACAAAAGATCGGTAAGATCTCTGGAGGTGCAACGACCACTCATTCGATTCAACGTAAAGGCTTTCTACAGGGCTAGTACAAAAGGCACCCGTAGAAAGACGAATGCCCAAATGGTGGACTAGGTCAAGCATCTTCAAGGTGTCGCAGAGTGATAGATTATCGCCTTGTAATCTAGGCGCGTGCATACAAGGCTTTTATAAAGGTTCATCAGGCACTTCCTGTCACTACCCCCATAGTGTGCGACAACACTTTTAGATATTCATAGTTTTTATGCACTTGTTTTTTATGTAGTTAATGTGGTGGTATAAACGTAAGTTTTGTGTCTAGAATTAGCCCTAGGAACTTGTGCTCCGTTTTTACTGACAGACGCTGACCATGTAGGTCAATGTCTGGATCGGGATGAAGGCCTCTCTTTCTGGAGAATAGGACGCAAGTGCTTTTTTGTGCATTCAGTGTAAACCCATTCTCGTCTGCCCATTTAGAGACCTTGTTCAAGCCCAGCTGGACCTGCTGCTCAAACATTGAAAGGTTGCCTGATTTATAACCGATCTGCACGTCGTCCACATATGTGCAATAAAACATGTTCCGCGGAATGCACAGACATAGCGAATTCATTTTTTATAATATGAAGTGTGCAACTCAGGACACCACCTAGCAGCACTCCAGTTTCCTGGACAAATATTCTGGACAAGACATTACCCACTCGAACACGGAACGTGTGATTGGACAAATAGCTTTCGATTACAGTCAGCATCTTTCCTCGGACACGTAAGTGTGAGAGGTCTTGCAGTATGCCAAAGTGCCATGTGGCGTCGGCCTTTTCCATATCGAGGAACACCAAAAGAAAGAATTGATTGTGGACACAAGCGTCGCGAATTTGTGCCTCAATACGGATAAGGTGGTCAGAGGGAGATCTACCCTCTCGAAAACCGCACTGGTATGGGTCATGTGATTTGTTTCCTTCGAGGAAATGTATAAGTCGGCGGTTTATCATCTTTTCAAAAAAGTTTACACGGGCAGCTTGTTAGTGTAATGGGCCTGTAGCTCGTAACGGAGGATGGGTCCTTGCCCTGTTTTAGGATCGGGGCTTGCTTCCAGGCCAAGGGGATCTCGCCGGAAAATCAAGCAGCATTATACAGGGAAAGGAGGGCTTTTTGTGTTTCAGATGGCAGGTGTTTCAACATTTCATATACAACACGGTCGGAGCCTGGGGCGGAATTATTGCAGCAGTTAAGCAATGCTTGTAGCTCAGCAATGTAGAAAGGCTCATTGTATGCTTCGTGTTTTGTGGATTTGCGCTCTAGTTTCTGTTTTTCGATTCTTGTTTTGTATCTTTGGAAAGCTTCACTGTAGTGCGACGCTCGACACCTGTTCGAAGTGTGCACCTAGGAAGTTCGCCTGGTCTTCCAAGCTGTCACCTTGTGTGTTTACTAGAGGAATGTGTGCTTGTCGGCCTGCTACCCTGCTAACCATGTTCCAGACTTTGGCCTCCTGTGTATATGAATTAATGCCCGATAAAAACTACCAACTTTTTCTTCTTGCCTGTCGGCGCGTTCTCCTGCCTTGGGACTTTATGTTCTTAAAGCTGTCCAGATTCTCGGCTGTAGGAGATTCCCGAAGCAGCCTCCATGCTTTATTTCGTTTTTTGCGTGCATTTCTACACTCGGTGTTCCACCACGGCACACGTCTTTTGCCGGGCAGTCCAGATGTTTGTGGGATACATTTAATTGCAACATCAATCAAAAAAGCAGTAAAGTATTCTACAGCTTCATCCATGCTTAAAGCACACATGTCGGTCCAACTTAAGAGAGCCATTTTACGAAACTGTTCCCTATTTGCTTTGTCGATTTGCCATTTGGGAACCTGTGGAGGACATTCATTCACTATTGGTGTGCTCAGAACTATTGGAAAGTGGTCGCTTCCATAAGGGTTTTTAACGACTTTCCATTTGAGTAGAGGTACAAGTGATGGAGATGTAATGGTGAGATCTGTGGACGAGTAGGTATTGTAAGCGAGGTTATAATATGTTAGCTCTTTCTGATTCAAGAGGCATGTGCCAGAAGAGAAAAGGAATTGTTCGATTGGTCGTCCTTGCGCATCACAGCGAGAGTAACCCCATAGTCTGCTATGTGCATTGAAGTCCCCAACGACCAGATAAGGTTCTGGTAGCTCATCCATTAAGGACTGGAATTCATGTTTTTGCAGGTGGTAGTGTGTGGAGGTTTGTAAAGAGAGCAAATGGTGACAAGTTTGTTCAAAAGAACCACTCGAACAGCCACTGCCTCAAGGGACGTTTGGAGAGGTAAGTGTGTACATCCTATTCCTTGACCAACTACAATGCAACACCACCGGATGACGCCATGGCGTCATCCCGGTTCTTTCGGAAAATGATGTAACTGCGTAGAAAGTTTGTGTGTTTGGATATTAAGTGTGTTTCTTGTACACACAGCACTTTTGGTGAATGTTTGTGTAAAAGTTCTTGGATATCGTCGAGGTTTTTAAGCAGTCCTCTGACGTTCCATTGTATAATTTGTGTTTCTATATTTGAAGAAAAGTAGTGCTGTGTGTACGAAAGGAAGTGGCTGTTGTTTTAGAAGTAAGTTGGAGCTCAAGTAACAGGGCCATCCTCGGGCCCCGTTATCGGCTTTTTCGTTTTCTTTGCGCGCTCCAAGTAGCTACGCCGCTCTTTTGGTACCAGGGGTACCGGAGTTGTGTCTATTGCCTCGTTTGAGACACTGGATGCCTGCATGTGCGAGCTGGTTCGTTTTTCCGACCTCGCCTGGCGAGGCGCGGTCGTTTGACCCGACGACCCTGGAGTCGCCGAGGTCAGTGGCTTGGTAGGTGGAGCAGTCTTGACTGCTGCCACCACGGGGGCAGCCGCCACGGCCGGTGGCTCACTTTGAGTGGGCCGAGACAGTGGCGGTGGCCGATGCAGCGCTGCCCCCTGACGCACCGCATCAGCATACGTTGAACCATGAAAGGCCGAACACCTTCTTCGCGCTTCTTTAAATGAAATGTTTTCATGGACCTTCATGATATGATGTCTTTTTCCTTTTTCCAGTTTCGGCATGATCGTGAATACGCAGCGTGGTCACCGTCGCAGTTCACACAGTGTGGAGTTTTATTGCAGGTGTCCGAGGCATGGCCTTGGACACCGCATTTTGCGCAGGTAGGTCGACCACGGCAGCTCTGAGAGCCATGGCCAAATCTTTGGCACTGAAAGCATCGGCGAGGGTTTGGGATGTACGGTCTGATGGTCGTCTTTGTGTATCCAGTTTCTATGTTTTGTGGTAGTTCGCTTGTGACAAAGGTAAGTATCAAGTGTTTTGTGGGGATTTCCTGGTTGTTCCTTCGGATGACAATTCGCTTTACATTGGTCACGTTCTGGTCCTTCCAACCTTCGAGGAGTTCGGTCTCAGTAAGGTCAAGGAGATCTGCGTCCGAGACGACTCTGTGGGCAGAGTTCATGGATCGGTGTGGTGTTACGGTAATAGGAATGTCGCCAAAAGTTTGGAGGTACTTCAGTTTGTCAAATTGTATTTTGTCACGGAGTTCGATAAGGAGGTCTCCACTAGCCATTTTAGTTACCTTATAGCCAGCACCTAAGCTGTCTGTTAGTGTTCTGGATACAACGAAAAGGGACACGGTCCTAGCTGGTTTGTCAGACTTCTCACTGTGTACAACATGATAGTGGGGAATACTTCTTTTGGTCGGCTGAAAAAGCTGAGTTCTTCGGTGCGTACGCGCTTTGAAGCGGCACGATCATTTAGTAATGGAAACGCTCTATGCACGATAGTGGAATATGATTCAGAAGCGATGGCGGCCACCCACCACGGAGCCCAACATGGGGACGCTACAAGAATGGTGCTGAAAACATGCAGACGCCAGTCGTACAGCGCTACTATAACCCAATGCACATAGACCAAAGTTGGCTATTTGCACAAGGTTAACCCAAGCCACCTATGAAAATTGGGAAGTAACTGAAGGGAATAGGAGACAGGACAGCGCCGAAAGAAGATAGGAAAGTGAAAGATCAGAGAGGGGGATAGGAGAAGGTGACCACCGATTTCCCTTGGGTGGGTCAGCCCAGGGGTGCCGTCTACGTGAAGCAGGGGCCAAAGGGCTGTGTTGCCTCTGCCGGGGGGCCTTAAAGGTCCAAACACCCAGCGTCGGCTCAACCCCCAGGATCCCCTTTTCCCCGGACACGGCAAAGCCACGCACGTGGCGTGGGAGGGTGTCGAAACTCCCCCTTTAGCTCGGGTCCGTGGTGTCGCTACACACCAAACGCCTGTTTGCGCAGACGCCCCTACGGGGGTGTATGCTGTTTAGCACCTCGTGGAAAGCCTCCAGATTTGCCCTTTTCAGGATAACAAACGTGTCATCCACATACCTACAGTACATTTTCACCTGAAAGGGCAGTGAGTCCAGCACAAACGTTTCGACGTGCTCCATCACTACGTTTGCCACGGTAACGGAAAAAGGCCATCCCATAGGGAACCCTTCAATTTGATGGTAAATTGCGTTGGCGAAACTGAAATAGGTTCGCTTCAAGCAAAACCGCAGCAAACTTATGATCTCCTCCACCGACATGGATGTACGACTTTCTAAATTCCGATCTTCTTCCAAACAAGCCTCCGCCACTTCAATGGCCAAGACGACAGGGACATTTAAAAAAAGGAAACAACATCAAAATACATCCACATCGTCATCATCAAGATGCTACATGCACACATCAGTTACAAGTAGATGAGTTCTTAACTGACCTGGTATTGTCCTCGGTTAGCGGCCTCAGCAATCCAACCAAACATCTTCAACAAGTTGTAAGTTGGTGACCCAATAAACAACACTAGGACGGAGAGGACAACCGTCTTTGTGCACCTTGGGCAGCCCATAGATCGTTACAGTGGCCCCATCCGAAGAAAATAGTCAGTGTACAACGTTTGATCGATGCTTCCTTTGTTGCGCAGTGCCCGTAATTGTTCAACCAGCTGTTCTGGCTTCGCTGTCGGATCAGGGTTCAGCTTCACAAAGTGCAAGGGATCGTTCAAGATGTTGTACATTTTCTCTTCATAACCCCCTCGGTCTAGCAACACCGTGCCTTTGCCCTTGTCAGCAGAAAGGATGACGATGGAGTTATCAGACTTGAGGTCACCGAGCGCAGCACGTTCCCCAGTGGTAAGGTTCGTGTGAGAGCTTTTGGCATTCGCCAGGACACCCACAATTCGGTTATGAGCCAAGTTCACGCCAGTTGTGTCCTGAATGTGCCGCAACTTCTCCTCCACCTTCTCGATGATGTCACGTTTCGGCACTCTCCGAGGGGCCATCGCGAAGTTCAGGCCTTTTGATAGTAGACTGATGTGGTTGTCCGACAGATGTCTTTAGGAAAGGTTATGCAAATAATATCTGGGGTTTAACGTCCCAAAACCACCATATGATTATGAGAGACGCCGTAGTGGAGGGCTCCGGAAATTTAGACCACCTGGGGTTCTTTAACGTGCACCTAAATCTAAGTACACGGGCCTCAAACATTTTCGCCTCCACCGAAAATGCAGCCGCCGCGGCCGGGATTCGATCCCGCGACCTTCGGGTCAGCAGTCGAGCGCCATAACCACTAGACCACCGTGGCGGGGCAGGAAAGGTTATGCAAAGATTTGAAACTGTTACGTTCCGGCTGACAATGATGTAACAATCGGGCAAGCTTCTAGCGATGGACTTCAGTGCATTTGCCCCTTTCCAAATCTTCAGCTTGTTTGTGTGCCTTGATAATGTCATGGAAGTCATTGGGATGGAGCTTTGAGCGCAGACAGGTTTCCACCGAATACATGCGACGTCTTACTTGCTGTATTTGTTGCCTGTTGTCCTGGATTCGGGCTTTCAGGCAGTTGCGGCTCAAGTCCCGTGCGAGCTTGGGCCATACGGGGTGTTCACGAGAGATTTCAGAATCATGAACTCGCCTATGTGACTTATGCAGGGATGCAACAGCCGAAATAGGATTTGGAGCAATTTTTGGAGCAGCAAAGTGTTGCTTTTGGAGCATAAAAATCCAAATTTGGAGCAGGTTACAAAAAAAAAACTGAATTTTTTAGCCCGAAATCCCAAATTTGGAACAGTATAACAAAGAAGGCTTACTTTTAGAAAAGGAAACAAAATATGTAAAAACCATTCAACATCAGCTAGTTCATGCACAGTGCACATGAACACTACTATTTCAATAAAATCAGTGTGTTGAGCCACCCCACAGTGCGAACAATGACTAAGTCCACATTAGCATTTGCAGGACCTGTAAAATAATTCGACAGGCCCTGCAAATGCTAATGTGGACCTGCGAACCTGGCAACCTGGAAATTTGGGAGATTTGTAAAGCAGAAGCAAGTGGGGGTAGCGAAAAAAGAAAACTGGCATATGCTTTTGTCTATTGTTCCTCAAGGCCGCAGGAATGCCATACACAGCAGCTCCAAATGATTGCCAATAATTTTTTAGACGTCAGCGATCACTAGTACTCGTAAATACACGGCGCGTGCACGAAGTAAGGTAATTAAGGAACAAAATGTGCCGTGTCCCTGACAGCTATTACCAAACAGCCCCTTCTAAATCTCAGAATGCTTTTCCGTAGGACACCAATGTATTGTGGCAAAAGTGGCTTAAAAATGTTCTGCACGCAATAAAACAAGCATCAGGAAATTTGAGAACTACTGTCCTTTTCTACTGCGATAGCAACTATATGGACACTCTCGACGAGTTTTTGCCGTCATCTCCCGTATAAAGTCCAAATTGATAACATATCCCTGTGCATAGTATGTTCTACCGTGGGTAAAAGCGTGTGAGTGCGTGCGACGACGAACTCGGCTGAAGCAGATATCAAACGAGCCAGCCCACCTCCGTCGCTCGGAGGGCACATGCGGTAACACCACTCCGCTCGGGAAGCCTGCCATTGAAGCATAGAGCAAACGCCCCGCCCGTCTTGAACAAGCATGAAAAACGCGAGAGGGGGCGGGGGGGGGGGGGGGTGGCTGTTGCTCAAGTAGCAACTTTGAACTTTGATTCTAAGGCCGCTGGCCGCGCACTATCTCAGCAGCCATCAACGGCGCTCGTATATCCTGCTACGTGCTGCATTCAATGAAGACACTGTGCAGAAAGAGCGTCTTTCCCTGGAGCGGCCGTATTCCCTTACACCAACGTTTTGTAGTTACGTGAGATCGGATACAAAGAGGTTGCTGCCAGCGTCACTTCGTATAACATTACAATTTGTTGCTATAACATTCATTGCCTCGTCCTTGCGGTGGAACTTGACCTTTCTTTTTTCCTTTCGCGAGGGGTTAGGGTTAGAGTCTGTATTGGATGATGATGCCCACACTGCAGATGACCAACGCGGCCTCCATTTCTCGCTCAAATTTGTGCAACTGAACAAACTTTAGCTGGTCGGGCATTTTGGCGCAGCGTGGCACAATTTTAACCAATTTCACGGTTTTGTGCTCAGCTTGGTGCAAGAATAAGGAATTGTATCAAATTGGCGCAATTGGCACAGGTCTTGCATCCCTGCTTATGAGACGGTGGTTGTCGAGGTGTTTGAATTACCGCTTGCCGACGCTGACGTTTACGTTCGGCTTCCCGAGCCTTCTCTGCTGCTCCGCGGCGGTGGCGCGGCCGCTGCAACTAGCGCCTACGTTTACGTTGTTCATGGGCGTTTCGCACACCATTGCACAGAAAGAGAATGACGGAAGCACAGCGACACTGCTTTCGCAGCCTCGCAGCTTCAAGATTCACTTGCCGGCGTTGCTGTTTACGTCAGCTTCGCGAGCATCCATAGCGACGTTGCAAAGGAAAGTGCACGCTTGCCGGCGTTGCCGTTTACATTCACTCGACTTGCTGCGCACCAGCAGGAAAGAAGGAGGGAGACGGAAAGAGCACAGTTTCCTGCGCTCTTTCCTGTCTCCTCTTTCTTTCCTGCTGGTTGCGCAGCAAGTCGAGTTTACGATATGAACAAACTAGTCTGCAAAGAAGTATTTACGTTCAGCTTCGCCAGGTCCATAGGCGACGTCGCGAAGGAGAGTGCACGCTTGCCGGCTTGCCGTTTACGTTCCCTCGACTTGCGCTCTCCAGCGCTCCTAGTGGGGTCGTCCTCTTCTAAATGCCGCTCGCGCTCAGAGCCCGTGCTTTTGCCTTGACTGTCGCCATAGCGCATTGTCGCCGAGTGCCGTCCAATAAACATCTCAACAGTAGTAAAATCAAGCAAAATCCTAAAAAAGAACCTAACAGTTTCTTATAAATAAAAATTATGCATTGTATTAAACGTAGCTCACAGACATACAAAATAAGTGCACCGGAGTACTTTCCGGTTAAAAATGTTCGTGCTGTAACACTTAGAACTTTTCAGCGTGTGATAGTCTTTGAAGCATGGCTCGCCGCGCACGCTTTTCAGATGTCGCTCCTTGATCGTCATCGGAGTCTGAACTCGTCAAAAAATCCTCGTCTGACAAACTGAAATCCAATGAATCAGATTCTTATTCGGCACTTGGGGAATAGTCCGCATTGGAAGAATCGCTGCTCGACTCACCGGCAGCAGAGCAACCGGTGCGCTTCCATAGCGTGCGAACTACGTCAGTGAGCGCATGGAAGAAAACTCTATGGTTGTGCGCCCGTCCGGAAAGCAAAACGAGTGAAAAAGCTACAGTAATACTTCGTCTTATCGCTGACAAGACATAGTTAGTTTTTCCGAGACCCCAAAACAGGAAACGCAATCACGGTGGCATCTTTTGTGTAATTTAGCTCTGCACGGAAACAGAGTAATCGCGCCCCGGGCAGCAATAAACTAGAGTAACAAGCGGTCACCCTTTGGAAGATTAGAAACCAAACAGCCATCAGCTTCGCGAGCACAAGAAGCAAAAACCACCCGAAGGACGAAACTGAAACCAGCCAGACCGCGTGCGTGCGTTCTGATGCCCAATTGAAAGCCCCGCGCCTCTTTGGAAAGCAAAAAAAGACGGAGACACCGGCGCATGAAAAAAATTCCACATATTCCCGAAGCGTGGCAGCACATTCCAAGCAAGAGAAATGATCAAAAAGGCGCGCGCTTAAACCAGCTGCACCGCGAACGCGCTCGGATGGGCAAGCGATAGCCGCGCGCCATTTTGGGAGGCAAAAAAGAAATACAACGGAGAGACATTGGCGCATGAAAAAAATTACACGTATTCCCGAAGCATGGCAGCACATGCAAAGCAAGAGAAATGATCAAAAAAGGCGTGCACTTTAAACCAGCTGCACCGCGAACGCGCTCGGATGGGCAAGCGATAGCCGGCGCGCCATTTTGGGAGGCAAAAAAGAATACAACAGAGAGACATTGGCGCATGAAAAAAATTACACGTATTCCCGAAGCATGGCAGCACATGCAAAGCAAGAGAAATGATCAAAAAAGGCGTGCACTTTAAACCAGCTGCACCGCGAACGCGCTCGGATGGGCAAGCGATAGCCGGCGCGCCATTTTGGGAGGCAAAAAAGAAATACAACGGAGAGACATTGGCGCATGAAAAAATTACACGTATTCCCGAAGCATGGCAGCACATGCAAAGCAAGAGAAATGATCAAAAAAGACGCGCACTTTAAACCAGCTGCACCGCGAACGCGCTCGGATGGAAGCGATAGCCGGCGCGCCATTTTGGGAGGCAAAAAAGAAATACAACGGAGAGACATTGGCGCATGAAAAAAATTACACGTATTCCCGAAGTGTGGCACCACAGGCCAAGCAAGAGAAATGATCGAAAAAGGCGCGCGTTTTAAATATAAACGCTATGTCGTACATGTACGGCGAAAACCCTCAAGGGGTTAAAGGGGCGATGACACCCAATTTTCCATGATAATCTGTGTTATGTGGGCTAATCCTTGTGTATTCACAAACAAGGTGGCGCAATTTTAGCGGATTTCGTTGAGCACTTAATTTATAAAGAAATATTTTGACAAACACCGGGCAGCCTGCGAGTCGGGAAACACTGGCACACTCGTGAGCCGTGACGTAACAAGAAGATGGCTGTACGAGCGCCTGCATTCCGGCGAACGATATTGTTCTGTGGTCAGCTGCACGTGAAATCAAGATATTTTACCTTTCTTCACTTCGGCACTGAAATTGAACAATTTGCAGCGGATGAAACTTTGGTAGAAGACGACAGCTCCGCTCATCGCACCATGGAAAAATGGCGGTCACCGGCGGTAGGCGGGGTTTACAGCTGGTACTTCCAGGGCTTGTTTTGCACAGGAATATTCTTTTACGGCCTACTTTTCACATCTGTATAGGCATAATAGGCCCTCTACTTCTAGTTTTCGCTGAAAACCAAAATTTTATGGGTGGCCGTGTCATGGCCCTTTTAAATGAAGCATTAACCCATGAAACTGAGGCAATAAAAAAAAGGGGCACCACTTTGTTTCATTGTAACGTTGTGGTGCCCACAATACCAGTTACAATGCCAAAAGTACCCCTTCGTTATCATCATCATCATCAGTTCCCATGTGAGACGTCGCTGCAGTCCAGCAGTAGTCGCAGCTTCCGGCTCCCGGTCACCATTTACGTTTCGTATGTGTGTGTGTAGGTGTTAACCATGTAGTGCGATCATTGTTTATATGTTCCTGCCAAGCCTCATAACGCTGTAGAGGCAACGCCAAAGATGTGCTTCAAGGCACTTATAACACTGCGTAAAAGTGTTACTTGAAGGCTGACAATGGCAACCCAGCTTTGCTGCCAACCGAGGCGGAAGAACTTTTGGCAGTGCACCGGAGGACGTGGCTTCGAATCCAGTGAAATAAATATTACTTTTCTGTGCTGCGCTTTAAGACAGCGTTATTTGCAAGTTTTATTCTGCTACTTACAGATATTCAGTCCGTGCGTGACTACGCATTTTGCAACAAATGTACTCTGCGCACGTCGTCGTGTTTTATCATGCTGACAGAGTTAAAAGATAGATGCGTCTTATACAGAGGTGCATCTTATATATCATTTTTTCCCGCAAAATTCGTAAAACGTAGGGAGTGCGTCTTATACAAAGGTGCGACTTATACACCCGAAAATATGGTACTGACAAGGGATCTGAGAACCCCCCCTCACTAAAATGTAGGGTTGTGACAAGTTGGCGAAAAATAAATTTCAATTAATGTAGAGGCACCCATGCATGTCATAGACTAATTTATGCAAGTCTGGCTACGCTAGTTGAATCTTGCATTTTTTGTATAAAGTGTTATTTAAAGCACTCTTCTTTTGCAAAATCTTTATTTTCATTTTACTTAGCTTTGCAAGGCCCCTGCCACACCAGACCATCAAGTGTGTTCAGAAACGGTCCCTTGATGTGACATTTACTTTAAATGGTGGTTCAGCGGATATTATCACATATATTACAATTGGTGGTGCTTCGCTTCACGGAGAGCTATTTTACATCAGATACCGTCAAGCACAGTGGCAGAGCACAAGAGTTTCTTGCTCAAGTCTGCATCATAAATTGAGCAAAGAAAAAAAAAACAATACCTTGAAGAATTACTTTGCCCAATTGCGATGTCTGAAATAAGCTATCTTTCTCTCTCCACCTTTGCAAAGATCACTCATCGGCGGACTGACCATAATGTGATGCAGAGTGCTTGCATAAAACACGCAGAGAACCGTGTACTAAAGGTCGCCAGATTTTCCCACATTGTTGCAGGTGCGAGCTCATGTGCCTTCAGTCTCAGTCATCATAGTGCAGTCCAGCACTCACCTCGGTGTACTCCAGATGCGAGTGCAGCACCATGTTACAGGTGTGGCAACTGTACGTCCCAGGAGGAGATGCCCTCGGCCCTGGAAAAACAAGGCACCAAGATGCCTCAGCAGAACCCAGTTACAACATAAGACTTGTGCACAGAGTGAACTGAATGAAATTCTCTTAGAAATAGATCTGTGAGACACACTAACAGTGATGCGACAGACCAAAGCCACTTCAGTGCAGCTTTTGGAGCAGCATAACAACCTCAGTGATGATACCGAGGACTTCTGATTTGGAGCAATTTTTGGAGCAGCAGAATTCTCATTTTGAAGCACTCTGGAACAGAAAAAATTTGCATCTTGGAGCACTTTGGAGCAGGTAATATCACATCCTGCGGTACACTGGAGAAGCAACTTGCATTTACCTTCAAGCACCTGAATGATTATTATGGGGCTCTTATGAAGAGTCAGAAATATTTTGATCCATCGCAAATATAATGGAGAAAATCATCTCAGGAGCACTCCGTATCTCACTCAATAGTGCAAAAATAAGGGCGTCATGCAGTTAAGTATTCTGGAATAACCTCTTCAGTGATTATTTTCAACATTGGCAAACAAACAGAATACTGGATCAATAAAATTGTACTATATGAACCAACACTCTAAATACATCTATGTGGTTATCAGCAGACGTGGTAGACAAACACCATGACGTATAACAGTGCCTCAATGTCAAAGAGTCACAATGTCTCTAATGCATTCCCTTAAGCAGACTCCAAGGTGAAAGTCAAGTTCTTGTTCTTCTTCTCAATTGATTGTATTGCTGGGCGCAACATCCGATCCCTTAACTAGGCTCAGAAAGCCAACCTCTTCCAACACTCTTTTCCCTCTCTCTGTGCTGTAGCAAGAGCATTCTCGCAGTGCTTCCAGACTATCGTTTGCACATGCGCAGGGTTGCCTGGACGATGGAGATCCGCTTTAAATCAAGTTTCCGTGAAAGTGCCTTCAACGGGGGACTACATGATGAACAAGCTTTGTTCTTGTACAACAAAGCTGAATATGTAGCTAGGACATTCTGTTTGCACGCAGAAAACAAACCTAGTGCCCTCTAGGAAGCAGTGAAAAAGCCAGCAGGGTCTCTTATGCATTCACCTAAGATGACGAAAGCTTTTTCTTCTCACTCGATGCATCTGAAAGCACCTCACCTGTTTTTGTACTGCCTCCATGGATACAGCATACTTGAGGAAAAGTTTCAATGCGTTCCCACCCTTCACGTGTTCTTCCTTGGATGGGAAGCAAGGAAAATTTTATATTATTCCATACATCTATTGCTGGCGTTCCCAGATTTCATTCCGCAATGTCCACAAACAGAAGTGACAGACATTTAACGGCACATGTGTTGTTGTTAGTGAACATTGCTTTAATTACGTGCCATGCGATGCTTGAAACGAGCTAGCAGCTACATTTCTGGAACAGACGACGTCCACCAATGAATCGTCGCTACACTTTCTCGCTGCCAATTGGCCTAGATGTCACGAGCCTCTGCAGAGAGCGCATTTTGCCATTGCAACGACTTGCACAACAGAAGCTGCGTCGGCACCGTGCATGGCGTCGTGGCTTACTCGGGACGCACGTGCGAGCGCTGTTTATTCAGCGGAATGAAAATTTGGTCTGTGGTTGCGACTTTGGCAGCCCCAATATCAAGCTGCACATGTTTTGACGCACCGGCGGTGCGATTGCCGGTGATAGATGCCCCAAACCCGAGACTGGCGCAGTTTGGCGCAATTTTCGTCGATATTGTCAGGAATGCGCAGAAAATCTAATTTGGTGCACTTTGGTGCAGGAGTGGAATCACTGCAAACTTGTGTAGTAATTACCAAGCAAACATTTTCAAACACAAATATTTGTTTTTAAGTTCGACACCAGTTTACAACATGTTCAACAAACTCGATTTATGCGCAAATACAAGCATCTTACTTCAAATACCTTAAAAGATTAAATTAACTTTCTGCTTTTTGTTTTTCTGATGACTGCTTTAACTTTCTTTAGAGCCATGGCCTCAGGGCACCTAGCATTTTCCTAGAATCCATCTCATATTTGCGAATGAATATAACTTTATCCGTTCTCTGATGATTCAGTTCCAGTACTGGAAGCACAACCTATGTAAATTTCTCATGCATTCTTTTACTATGCATAGGAGCAATTTTGATGGCGTTCATGCTTTCAGAACAACCTAGGGCTTCGCTGTGAGGTCAAGTGTTGGCTGTTTCGTTTTCTGGAGACAACTGTGTGGCGTAATCGTGCAGATGTAATCGTGTTTACGTTTTGTCATGCCGCCCCTACCGGGGCAGTGCCCTGCGCATGCGTGCCATACAGGCACATGTATATATTCGAGAGCAAATAAAGAGATGGGGCGTTTCCCGTTCGTGTTCAACACTGTGTCGTTCGTCACGGAAACCCGACATGGTGTCAGAAGTGTAGCGCACTGCGTTTCGAGCCATGGCGAGTGCAGAAAATGCGGGTTTCTGCCAGCCCTTTCCGGTACAGCCGCCAACAAGCTTCAACTTTGACAAGGTGTCAGAGTGGCCGGCGTGGGTACAAGACTTCGATGATTATCGATTTGCTTCCGGCCTTAGTGAGCGCACTGGGGGCCCAGGTATGTACACTGATGTATACGATGGGAAGACAGGCTCGCAACATATTCCGGACCTTTGAATTATCAGAAGAACAGTCAAAGGACTACGAACTCGTGAAGAAACGCTTTGACGCATACTTCATTGCCACACGGAATCTGGTCTACGAAAGTGCGTGCTTCCATCGTCGCCACCAAGCTGCAGTGAATCGGTGGACCAGTACGTGGACGCTCTACATACGCTGGCAGATAGGTGCGACTATGGCGAGGAAAGAGAGGATGATCCTCGACCGTTTCGTCGTTGGACTGCGGGACACCAAGCTGTCCGAGGCCCTTCAATGGATGCAGCACTGAATCTGAAAACCGCACTGTCGAGGGCAAGAACGAAAGAAGCGGTACAACAACAAACAACAGGAACTTCATAGCAGTGCGTACCACCAAGCAACCGGCGTTGAGGTCGACGCAGTTCATCAACGAGAAGCTCGGGGGCGGGCAGAGGACCAACGGGTCAACAGAGACGTCCGAAAGTGTGCGGCGTGTGGCAGAGCCCGTCATTGGAAGTCATCGTGTCCTGCAAAAGGTGCAATCTGCTACGGGTGCCAACGACGGGGACACTTCGCTGCGGGTGCCCACAAAGGCAGGACTTCACGAATGCAGAAGCAAGTACCTCCGAGGTAGGCCTGTGCACTTCGAGTGAGCAGTTAGACCGAAAGAGTGTAATACTTTGTTGGGACTTTAGCTGGTACGTTTGCAAGAGCTCGCTTTGTTCAAGTCGCTATTGACGGGATGACTGTGCTGCTAAAGTCGACACAGGAGCAGAGGTAAACGTTGTTCCAGCATCCTTCTCTGGTGTACCGAAAGATCTTGAGCAGTCTAACGTAATTTTGAAGGGACCGGGCAGTGAAGTGTTAGACGTAAAGGGAAAATTCACTGCCAAACATTCTGTGGAGACGATGTCAGGTTAGGCAGGATATTTTTGTCGTCAACTCGGCGAGTAATGTAATTTATGCTTGCCAGCAATAGAAGCTTTAGGAATAGTGAAATTTGTAGACGAGGCCTCAGTCCATCAAGCTGTGCAAACGCGCTTCCCTTCTTTGTTCCGCAGTTAGGTAACATGAAAGGAGAATAATATTAGTCTCAAAGAAGACGCAGTGCCCTATGCCATTCACACCGCTCGTCGTATACCCATCCCGCTGAGGGATGGCGTGAAATGCGAGCTACAGGAAATGGAAAAAAACGGAGTCATTCGTAAAGTGGAAGGGCCGACCGAGTGGTGTGCTGGCATAGTGCCCGTCTTGAAGCCTTCCGAGCAAGTTCGCATCTGTGTCGATCTCACGCAGTTGAATAAGAGGTGAAACGTGAGCGGTTTGTGCTCCCACTGTTGATGAGACACTTGGGCTGCTTAGCGGAGCAATGGTGTTTTCTAAACTTGACGCGAACTCGGGATTCCATCAGGTAAAGCTAAGCAAGAGCTGTCAGCTACTGACAACATTTATCACTCCTTTTGGACGTTATTGCTTTGAGCGTCTGCCGTTTGGAATAACATCTGCTCCTGAGTATTTTCAAAGGCAGATGTGTGAAATCCTTGATGGAGTGCCGGGTGTCGTAAACCTAATGGACGATGTACTAGTCTTTGGTTCGGCTCAGAAAGAGCATGATGAGCGACTGTTCCAGATTTGAACAGATTGGCAGAAGCCGGCGTAACCTTGAATCAGGAAAAATGTCAGTCAGTGTAAAAGAGCTTTGTTTTTTGGGATGCCGAGTGAGTAAAGATGGCATACGGCGGACCCAGCTAAAGTTGGGGCGATCAGTGATATGAAGCCACCGAAAAGCGTAAGTGACATGCGCAGATTCCTGGCCTCGCAAATCATTGCTCGCGGTTTATCCCAGACTTAGCAGATAACCACCGCGGTTACGTCAGTTTGCTGCAAAGGAACAAGGAGTGGATTTGGGCCGCACTCAGCAGATGGCCTTGACAGCGTAAAGCAGGCTATCTGTTCAGATAGGGTATGGCAAAGTTTGATCCGCGTAATCAAAATATTCTTTCTGCGGACGCTCTTCGTACTGTTTAGGAGCAGTTCTGCTTCAGGTACAACCAAAGAAAGACGGCCAGTTGTGTTTGTTTCCAGATCATTGACACCAACAGAAATGCGCTATGCGCAAATTGAAAGGAGACTCTAGCTCTAACCTGGGCGGCCGAACGTCTTGAAAGTTACGTGCGTGGGCTGCACATAACGCTAGAAACGGATCACAAACCACTAGTCACATTGCTAGGAAAGACCCCGCTTGATCTGTTACCGCCGCGTATTCAACGATTTCGAATGCGTCTGATGCGATTCAGTTTCGAGGTGGTTTGTTCCAGGAAAAAACTTGGAAATTGCTGACGCACTTTCTAGAGCGCCTACACGAGAGAAAAAAGTACGGACGTCCTTTCTGTAGAGGAGGTCAACGCGTTTGTTTCGGGGGTGTTGTCAGAGTTGAGCGAGTGGACCAGTTTCAATGGTAGCCGAAGAGCAGGCAGCAAAGGACGAGACCTGCCGTACGCTGTGCCGTTATTCGTGAAGGATGGCCGGGCCTAACTTCGATGTCAAACGTATTGGATTGGCAGGATCGTGCAACTCTGAGCGTGTGCAAAGGAGTGCTCATGCATGGCACGCGTCGTTGTGCCGCACTCGCTCCAGAAAGAATGTTAAGTCTGCTTCACGAGGCCTCAGGGTATGCGAGGTGCAGGGCGAGAGCAAGAGAATCGTTTGGTGGCCTGGTTTGAGCTCTCAACTTGCTACCGTGGTTGGCAATTGCTGCGTTTGTTCGCAGTTTAGAGACCAGCCGAGTGAACCTATGATCCCCACCCAGACACCTAATCGACCATTGCAAAGGGCCGCAGCAGATATCTTCCACCTCCATGGCGGAACTATTGCTTTTAGTGGACTATCATCACGGTTTCCAGAGATGTTTGCTGACATCTCTTACGCCACCAGCGGTTAGTCACATCAAAGATGTCTTTGCAAGGCACGGTATTCCGGAAGTGCTGGTAACAGACAACGGTCCTCAATTCGTTAGTGAGGAATTTAAGGAGTTCGCGAGGGCTTATGGATTCAAGCGAGTGGGTGTAGCCCGAGGTACCCGCAGGCAAATGGAGAGGTAGAACAAATGGTGAAAACAGTAAAAGGGCTACTCTTAAAGTCTCATGATCCCTTTGGCTCTGTTAGCCTACAGGGACACCCCGGGACTACTAGCAGAACACAGCAGCGGAGCTGCTCATGGGACGGCGGCTTCGTACCACCCTGCCTCCACCCAGACAGGTTGATTCCAAAGACGCCCAACCTGAAAGAGGTGCGGAAAAGGATGCGGTTGTCCGGGACAAGCAGAGACAAAATACGATCGCCGCCACGCGTCCGCCACCTTGTCCCATTGGCACCGGGGGATACTGTCTGGGTCAAGGACTGCAGACGGGAAGGCGTCATCTGTCGGCACGCTAACGGCCACGGTCGTATGTTGTCAGTTTGGGGAGCGGCCTCCAGATCGAACGCAACCGGAAATTGCTAGTCAAGCAAGCGCCAAGCAGAGTCCCAGAATCTTACGAGCCGTCGTACGACTTTCCCCCTAGCCTGGGAAACCCACTTGCTAGCAGCCAGCCCAACTCCAAGCCCTCCAAGTGATCGCACAGACGATCGGAGTAACGTTCCGTTGCACAGGTCGCAGGCGAATACGTCACCCGCTTCGGTAGAATGTAAGGAAAGGAACCAGACCGTTATGGTATTTTCTGAATGTAGGTGTGTAGGTACCTTTTGATTTGCGCGGCTCTTTTCATTCTGTTCTGTTATTTTGAATGCAACAACAAATGCTTCTTACGGTGGTTTTTAAGTTCTTCTGTTTAAAAAGGGGAGATGTGGCGTATCATGCAGATGTAAGTGTTTTACGTTTTGTCATGCCGCCCTACCGGGGCAGTGCCCTGCGCATGCGTGCCATACAGGCACATGTATAATTCGAGAGCAAATAAGAGATGGGGCGTTTCCGTTCGTGTCAACACGGTGTCTTCGTCACGGAAACCGACAAATTGCTCAGATCCTGGTTCATGGACGGTTAGTCAAATGCAGGGTTTAATAATTGACCCTTTGTGCCCGAAATCTAATTTGCACACCATGAAGCTAATGGATGGGAGGCTTCGTATTTAACTTCGGCAAGTTCTCCACGCGAACGGTTACTGCAGTTGGAAACTGAACCAAGATATAGGGATGCTGGGCACTCAGCAAAATCCCAGTCTACTGCAGTGTGTGGAATTGTTGATTCCATGGTCAGACTTACTTTAAGCACCCTGCATGAACTTTTATAGAAGTATATTACAACAAATCGTACAATTTTTTTTAAAACAAGCAAACTATAATGAAATGGTCTATTCAAGCACATAACGCACTTCTCATTGTAGCTAATGGAATCAAACAGCTGGTCTCTAGCTTGGTCCACACAGTTAGAAGCTATTTACTAAAGTAATATGTGATCTCGCAGTTTGGGCTAGCAGTAGTAGAAAACTTACCGTATGGGCCAGTCTGAATTGTTTGGCAGCGTTGTGCCGAGGAAACTACTTTCCAACTGCATAGCAGTAACAGTATGCTCCCATGACCTTCGAAATTTAGTGGTTAAAGTATGGTTGGCAAGAGCATTGGTCTTCTTTTTCTCCAAAAGACTGCGAAAACGTCGTCTTTGGTGCATGTTCAGCACAAACTATTGAGCTTTTTGCAAAAGTGTACCAGAATGCAGCAGGTTTCAGCTCTTCGCACAGTTTGGCACAATTTGCGCAGCAATCACACCACTGCACTAATAGCATTTACAGCAAGCAAAATATTCACTATCGAATTGTACACCTCCATAAAACGAATACCTTTGTACAAGTGTCACAGGTATCCCAGCCGCTGCGGCCACATTTTGATGGATGTGAAATGCTAGAGGCCCGTGTACTTGGATATGGGGGGTGAGGAGTCGCCCTTAATCGTGTGCGCCTCTCTTGCGTGCTAGACAGGATAATGCCGGCACCACACCATACGTTTGGCTCTCAGCGCTCTATGAAAACACCACATGGAAGCAGTGTTGCCTACCGAGTTTCAGAAAATACCCTACGTCACAGTAAAAATTACCCCACTGCGCCCTACACAACATTTTTTATTACCTTACATTTTACCCTACGCCTCAAACTAGCCCAGTGTAACAATAATAAAGTACAGACTATACTTCACTGTATGGCATGCAGACAAGTGGCAGCGCTGAAGTCGGTAGCGACTTCAGCCGTTTGGAAATTAGTTTCGAAGAGAGGCTAAGGAACAGAAGACAGCAGATGAGAAGAGAAAGTGTTCCGGTATTTGTATGGGAAGAGCTCACAGCTGAAAGAACTAGGAGACTCATCAGCAAGTATACGGCTGGCAGCGAAAGTGACATGATAAAGAGCGTTAAGAGAAACATCATGGAGGCGGATGTATTGGATAGCAGCGATGGAAAGAAAACCGGCTCTGAGTAACTACCGAAAGGGTAAAGACGAAATAAGCACGGATAGATTTTACAATGATTCAAGGGGAAGCGCTTCGTTGTTTGAAGCGAGGTCGGGTTGCCTTAGAAGACGTAGTCGTCAAGTGAGCATGTTTTAATATAATGTGGAGATTACACTCGCGTGTATGCTAGGGCACTTGCCTGCATGAACCCTTGGGTTTTAGGGACAACATAGGAAAGCTAAATAGGTCGGAGATAGAAATATGTGAAAGATGACTGCAGGATTGGTGGTGGAAAAGCGGGCAGAATGCAAAAAAAAACAGGAAAAACAAGGTTAACCTGCGATAAGGCCAGTGCTAGGCAGTTATATACTATCTTAGGTACTCTTCGGTATCTTGTATCTGTATAATGATATGTCTGGCAAGACGTGTATCAGTATCTATTTCCGATACATTCAAGAATGTATCGTGTAAATTAAAACACGGAAGACTGCTGTTGCAACACCACCGTGCGAAGCATAAACGTTGATTGAACTCTGCTTCTCAAGCTGCTACTACTGCCACTAAGCCACCAGAATAAAACTACAGTGAAACCTCGTTAATACGTACCCGCTTTAAGCGTACTAACGGTTAAAACGTAGTTGTGACGAATCCCCGACCGAGTCTCATAGAGCCTAATGCATTTGCTGACCGCTTAAGCCATACTGCTTCGTCCTACGCCTACCGGTTAGTGTGCACCCTGTGTACCGCGATAACATTTTGTGCCATAAAATTTCACCGCGCCGCTGAACTTCCCGGCGCCACAATGTGCCGCCAAAGGTTTCCCATCTTTTCGAGAAGTGCGTAGATCGGTCAATCACTGATTCCGACTTCCGCGCGACTGCGGCGGTGCCTCTGCGGGTAAGCATCGGGAAAGAACGAAGGTGAGGCGGCGGCCACCGACGAACGCGCCAGCATGACTTATCGCCGACAACCTCATCACAATAAGTATCTTCTGATCATAGGTGTGCGCACGGGGGGGGGGGAGGGGGGGGGCTGCCCCCCTAATCACCTAAGGGTGGGGGCGCAAAATCTTCCCCGTACATTGACCCTTCTAGTCACATAAGTGGGGGGGGGGGGGGAAGGGTGCAAAATCTGCCCAATACATTGACCTAGTAGGGTGGGGGGGCGTTGCAACCTTTGGCCCCCCTGATGGGGAACCCTGCGCACGCCTATGCTTCTGATATCTGCTTGGGCACACTGCACGCTTTTAATAAGCGACAACCTCAACACGCTGGGCCGCCGATCGCTGCCGCCTCGTTGTGTGGGACCGTGTTCAAGCGCGCGCCGCTCGCTGTTGCGGAGTTGAGCATTGCTGGTCGCAGGCGACGAGAAACCTCTTTGCATTGATGCTATCACGCTAAACGCACACGTACGGTACGGCAAGTGTAGCGCTGTTGTAACCATACTGCACACTTTTATTGGGCGACCACCCAAACGCGCTTCCGTCTGCTGCCAGGACCGCTAGAGCGTCGAGGAGTGCGCATCGCATGCAGGAAGTTCGTCATCGCCACGTTAACCGAACAAACTACTCGCCGCATCTGTGCACGCTCTGGAGCAAAGTGGGTACGAACAACACTCCCACGACAAATGCGCGCATGCACTCCAGCAAGTGGCCCAGCAGTGACAGCGTGAGCCGAGAAGGCGACACGCAGCCGTACCGCGTTTCACTGGAAATGTGTCAGTTTTCGTTTAGTTGCAGATCGCGGTACAGATGCACACACATATATGTCGGAAAGCCGACACTGTCCGTTCTGTTGCTATGTCGGTCACTAAGTATACCGGACCTTTGAAGTTCCGAAAAGCTCCTTGGCGTCGGCACCGCGCACTATCGGCACTGTCGGGCGGTCGTGCGAGAGTGAGTGAGTGAATAAACTTTATTACGAGATCCGGCATGTTTGTGGTCCGGGCTAGACCGCACAGGTAGATACCAGGAGACCTTGTCTCCCTATAGCCTCCCTGGACTGCTGGATAGCCCATCTTTGGTCTTCGACCTCCGAGCTGAGCAGCACTAGCCGCCACCGCTCCCGGAGGGCCTCAGGAGAACTTGTTGATACGTTGGGGCATTCCCACAGTATATGTTTATACGAAGCCCTTTCTGTTGTGCATAGTTTGCATTTGTTGTCCGGGTATAAGTGGGATAGCTCCTGTGGAGGTGCACAGTGTTTGGGTAGGAGTTGTCTGTAGCTGTCGGTATTCAGATGCTTGCTTCCTGTCTAGACTCGGGTGAGGTGCGGGGAAGACGCACCTCGTCTCTCTGTAGTGTTGCGTGTATTCTGTGTAGCATGTAAATCTGTCTTTGTGTGGTACGTCGGCGCTGCCAGGGATGTTCACCGAGGGGTCCGTTCGGGTTGCGCAGGGGTTTACCAGGATCTTTTCTCCACTATGGCAAAAAGAAAGAAAAGGCTTTGCAGTAGGTAGTTTAGGCAGCATTTGCTGTGGCACTGTATTTCTTTGCCGGTGGCGATGGCGTATGTGAGGAGATGCAAATTTTTACTTGGTGGTTAATGCGTACTACCGTTTAGTACGTAGTTATGCAGCGTTCTCGGCAGGTACGCATTAACGAGGTTCCACTGTAAAGACAGTGACAATATTTTACCTTTCCGCCAGACAGACAGACAGACAGACAAAGAACTTTATTCAGGTCCTGAGGAACTGCGTTGTAACGCCCCTTTTAGGGGGAATCCGTAGCAGTCGCGGGCCGCTCCCACGTAGGGACCGGAAGCCCGAAGTTGAACCAAAAGGTCGCCGCTGTTAAGGGCTTGCTCCCAGTCCTCTTCTTTGTTGAACTCTGCGTCACGTAACGCAGGACATTCCAGAGTTTTCCAGCTAAGGCTCGCAGATGAGCTCTGAGCGTCCCTATTGGTGGAGCAAAGTCACGTGGGGGCACTTGATGTCGTCTTGACAGACAAATGTGCGAACGTCTACGCCCAGCCGACCTTTTGTTTTCTTGGTTTCTTTTTTCTTTTTAGTAGTGTCAGTGCCCTGGCACTTGGCTCTTAGCCGCTGTCCTATGTGGCGAACACGAATGCGTCCTTCGCACAAATTCCGATGCCGCTGTAGCATCATTACCGAAGTTTCTCTTGCGTTGTGCTTCGTTACGAAGTCTGAATAATGCAAGAAAACAGGTTGCATTGTGTCTTGCGGCTTTCACACATCGGCGATTTGAAGGACCTCGCGGATGCAACTTCGACTTACATGCAGCGAGACTGACTTATATCCGAATAAGATTTTAACACCTACAGCACCGCAGGTACTGATGCGGATCTAACAGAGCAAGCATTCACCTAAGAGATACTATCTTGGAGTACGTCTCGGTTTCTTTTATTTACTGAGTTTTTAATTTCATAATTGATTGTTAGGACAAGTTCTTACTAAGCTGTCCTCCTTTTCAATCCCATACGTTACTTATGTCTTTGTATTGTTTTTTTTCCGGGTCTGCTTACTGCAATATTTCTTTAAAGTGCTGCAAAGGTAAGCTCTCTGCTTTATTCTTACTTTTAGCTGTCTGCGTCATTTCTGCTACTGCTTGTCCACGTTGGTAGAACAGTGGTTATGGTGCTCGGTTGCTGACCCGAAGGTCGTGGGTTTGATCCTGTCTGTGCAGTCGCATTTCGATGAAGGCGAAATGCTAGAGGCCCGTGTACTGTACGATGCCAGTGCACGTTAAAGAACACCAGATGGTCGAAATTTCCAGAGCTCTCTACAGTGGCGTCCCTCATAGTGATATCGCGGTTTTGGGACATAAAACCCCAAATATATTATTATATGCTATTATATGCTACTGTTTACAGACTTATATTTACTTATGTTTACTGTTATGTCAATGGTACGTTGAGAACAAATATATAAGTTGCACGTGCCTGGAGTATACAGTAAAAATTTCTGCCTACTATTTAGTAAAATAGCAAAATTGAGTTTGCATTACAACAACGTAAATTATTAGGAGCCATCTTAAAGATGTCAGCAAAGGAATCAGATAAACACTGTTATACAACATGTTCCATTTTTCTCATGAGCATCCCAACGAGCTTTTACCCTATTTTACATGGGCACTGCATTTTCTGTGGTCTTACTTTAAATGCCTAATTGTCATAGCTATCACAGGTTACCCGCCACAGTAGTCTAGTGGTTATGGTGCTTGACTGCCAAGCCGTAGGTTGCAGCGGCCACATTTCGATGGAGGCCAAATGCTAGAGGCCCGTGTGCTTAGATTTATGCTTTAGAACACCAGATGGTCGAAATTTTTGGGGCCCTCCACTGAGGCATTTATCATAATAATATCGTGGTTTTGGGACGTATCATGCAGCAATTATGATTAGCTCTTGGGGTACCGCCTGTATCGTGTTTCTATACTTATTCAATGTGTCTGATACGGAACCGCTTTTCTATTTTACTTAGATATAGCTTTTGCTTTTCCTTTTTTAGTCTTCCCTAAATTCTTTTATGGTTACTAATCACCACGTAATCGTAGTTATAAGCGGCATTATAGTCTGAATAGTGGTGGTGTCCTGCAACGCCTTGTGCAACCATACAATACGTCTGACACGTTCTGCGCTGCACATGTTCTCCCTTGAAGAAAAATTGCAGAAAGATTGCACATTACTGAGTACGTCCCTAATGAACGCTTTTTCACCGACAGATAAGTAGTAAATGAAAAGTCACTGCAGTTTTATGTCCTGTACGTAAACACGATGCGTCGCAAAGAATGTCGCTACCAGCGTTTACTGATGTACACCTGTCCAGTGATTCAGTGTTGCGAAAACCGTGATACACTTCTGGAAAGGTATTTACACCAATGTGTGGAGGCTTCTTATTGAAGTTCTTGTGATTAGATGGCAACCCGCTAGCTGGTCGGCAAGCAGTGTAGCGACTCCAACCAATTAAAAAAGCGACAAGCAAAAACTGCTATCAGCGAAGACTATTAGCCCGAGAACGAACACTGGCGGCGCGGCAGTCGCGGCGATGTGACGTCACGGCAAGGACTCGCTTGCTCCGCGGCGCAGATCGCCTTTTTCTGCGCCCGCCGCGTACCCGCTTTTCACGATACGGTGGTGATTACTGCTCATTCTTGCGATGCAATACTCCCAAGGGAGAAGGTGGAAGTTTACACTACTAGCGAAAGTTTAGTAAGCTGTAGAAAGTTTGGATAATATAGCTTACAATGGGCGAATTCCCGCCCGAACGGAAGCTTCACCGTGAAAATGGTGATGCACGAGAGCAAGACATTCGTTGTTTTCACGCGGACTCCAAGACATCGGTGCTAAAAAATTTACGCTAATGGTTCTAACTTCATTACAACTTGGTGTAGACTCGACCCACGGTTAGAACACGCGTCCCGAAGATTACAAATTAAATTAGGACGTTTTCAATTCACTGACTACATTGCGGCTTATCGTACAAGTTATTTATGCCTTTACATACATAACTTACAAATTCTAGGTGATTCTAGGTGATCTGACAGAACTGCGCTTTCTGCTACAGAAGACTTTAGATGAATCTGTATCGTAAAGAAGCACTTAATACATCTGGGAAATTAAACAAAATAATACTGCCACGCACACAGTAGTTTCGGAAGTTCTGAGGTGTTAGCATACTTGGATTATGTAAACATTTCTTCTCAACACTCGTCATGTGGCCGTATACCCTGATTTGCATGAACTGCTGGTCCGATCAAACGCCGGGTCACGAGCGGTAGTGTTAAATTCTCGTGCGAGCACCGTTGATAACAATCGTCTGCAAAACAAACGCCTAAAAGTCGAAATGAGCGTTTGAACTGTTTCGATGGCACTCTCAGTGACGTAACCCACGTATTATTTGTACGTCGTTCGCCTTAATGAGTCAATTAATGGTCTCGCACGTCATGTCACAAAGGTTCATTACGCTCAGGGTTATATCAAATGCAAAAAAAAATTAATTTTGAGCTGGCTATCTAAACTAGTACTTATACAAGTGTAACAGCGCCGTTGCTACGATGCTGCATGAAGACACAATCTGACAGCAATAAGGAGTTTCTGCAATTAACCTCAACTTTTTATGTTATGAAATGAAGCCCCGAAATTATTGTGAGAAAAACGTGAAACTAAACAACATGATGAGTGAGCGAGTACACAAAAAAACAAACACAACAACTGCGGCAGTATTCTCGGGCGAGCGCTTTCGAGATTTTGCGAAGCTCAATACTGCATGCGCTTTCGTAATCGTGCGCGAGGCTTGGCACACCGGCAAGACCGCTGTCCACTGATCGCGGATGCGTCCGATGCAAATAACACTTGTGGAGGCGAAGCCATCATATTTTTTAAAGGAATCACCGTGAACAACGCAACCTAATAATGTGAATAAGGTGTCTTGGGTGTGAAGACCACGACATGATTGTGAGGGACGCTGCAGATTAATTTTGACCGCCTCGAATTCTTTAACGTGCTCCTGTATCTAAGCCGAGGAATGTTGCTTTTAAGTCCCGTCGGAATGCGGCTGCTGTGGTCGGGAATCAGGCCCATCCCTGAAGTTGGCAGCGCGACACAACAAGCCTCATCACCCCTTTCAAAGCGTGCACGACGGCGCACGGGCACCGTTGGGGACTGTGAAGAAAAAATACGTATAACTTTTGTCGTTTTACTAGGAACCTTATCGATGCTGTTTTCGCCATTCATCTGAAGCTTGAGACAGGCAAAAAGCGAACGTAAACAGCGGAACAGCGCACGAAGCAAGCGCGTGATATGCCGGCGCGTCACGGCGGGCGTCGAAGAGTCCTTGCCGTGACGTCATCCACGCCGCCCGCCAGGCGGCGCCACCCCAACTTCTCGGGGCTAATAAAGAGCTGTCATGTTAGGCAGATAGAGCAACAATCCCAATAAGTTGTTTCGGAATGAAACTAATATACCTTGAGCAAGAAGTACAAAAATTTTGAGATACTAACAGACATTTCGTTCACATGAAACAGAATTGGTCGCAGTTAATAAATTTTCAAGTGAACATTTCTGTGCATAGACGTCTAATGTTACATAATTCTATATAGATATACAATAACAAATTTGCAAATTTATCGAAGTATCTTAGGATATAATTGGAATGTATCGTATCGGATACAATCAGTGTTGTGGTATCTTGTATCTGTATCCTAAATACTTTGTGCCTAAGTATTTTGTATCGTATCGTGATACAATTTCAAAGTACAGTCAGCCAAATCTTTAACTATCGTGCGCGAGCGCGACTTTTTTGTGCGTCAGGCCGTACGACGGAGCCAAGTTGCAAACAGGGCAAGAGTAAACGCATGCCCACGAAGCGCGCTCAGCTGGGCCCATCCTTTCCTTCGCTGTTCCTTCGTGGGAACTTCACCCTGCATTAACTCAGTTCAGACGAACAGGCAGCGCACCTTACTCGTATCTTATATTCCGAAGATCAGCAAGCGACCGAGAAAATGAAATCCGCAGACCTCACACGTCCGCGCATATGAGATAAGCTATGTAGATTGTTCATTTGTTATCTAGCACGCACGTCTTTCCAGTCCGGCCGTGATCTGGCGATGCAAAGGCTTTTTTTTTATTATTATTATTTACAAGTACCTTACAGGCTCCACGGGGAGCATTGAGTAAGGGGAGCATCACAAAAAGAAATGTAGAAGAAAGCAATACATGGGTATGAACACTTCAACAGTAACGTACCTGCGAGACGATTAAACAAATTGACTTACATGGCAAAATAATACTAAAAATAACACGAACTACTTGCTAAAAGCTTAATAATACGAAAACAATATTCAGAAAAAATAAAAATATAGGACACCAACTATGAACTAACAGAACAATACTAAGAAAGCAATATTCAGCGAGAGAAATGAAAAATAACATTCATTGTTGCAATAAGAGTGGCACGGAAGTCGCGTCAAAAAAAAAAAAAAAAAATCACTTGTGCACTCATAGAAACAAGCAAACAAACTAAAAAGGATTGTAACCGAAGCAATGCTAAAAATTAAGAGAAATACAATCTAGATACCGAGAAACTTCCAGTAAAATGCAAAAGAAATGCGTAGCACAGAGTTTGGTACATTCTTCACAAAAAAAAAAAAACATGACACGATATGGCTCGATGTACAATGTGATGATTGTGAATATTTGTTACGATGAATACTGTAGGGCCAAGAGTTGCCTAAATTTATCCTTATCTGCTTGCGCAACAGTGTCGTTTGAAAGCGAGTTCCATAAGCGAATGCCTCGTGGCAAAGCCGAGAAATTAAATGCGCGAGTGTTTCCATAGATGCGATTGTAGCTTAATTCGTTGTGAAGACGTCGTGATGTGCAGGACGCACATACCAATGGCAAGTTTGATGGCTTTTTTTGGTAAACATATCTATGCAGCAAGGACAAGAGTGCCATGTCACGTCGATTACTTAGCGATTGAAGGGAAAGGTTGATTTTTATCTGCGTTATGCTTGACTGATAGTTGTAATCGCGGGAGATAAATCGACTAGCTCGATTTTGGACAGCTTCTAACATGCGGATTAAGTATTCTTGATAAGGAGACCATATGGGAGACGCGAATTCAAGCTGCAGACGTACAAATGTTAGAAACGCGAGCTTGCGGATGTCAGATGGACAGTTACGCAAGTTGCGGCGAATATACCCAAGAGATTTGGAAGCGTTTGCGCATATGGTTGTGACATGAAAGGTCCAGGAAAGGCTTGGTGTAAGATTAACACCTAGATATTGTATACCGATGCCTGAGACACTAGGTTTGTATTTATGTAATACAAAAAGCTATGATTTGAATTTTTACGCGAGAATGTCATTATTTTACATTTAGATGAGTTGAGTCTCATTTGCCAGGCATCACACCAATCGGTAACGAGCTGAAGGTCATGCTGTAGAATGAGGTGATCATCAGGGCTCTCAATGGGTCGGTATATTATGGAATCGTCGGCAAATACACGCATGCAGGATGAAATTTTACCAGGTAGATCATTGATGAAAATGAGAAAAAGCAAGGGTCCTAGCACACTACCCTGTGGTACACCGGAGGTGACATATATAAGGCATGATGTATAATCATTTACGATTGTGAATTGCTGACGGTTTGTTAGAAAGTTTCGGATCCAAGAGAGTGTCAAGCTGTCTAATTTAAGAACTGATAATTTGGAAATTACATGACAATGAGCTACGCGGTCGAAGGCTTTGGAGAAATCAAGAAATATGCAATCTGTCTGGAGGCTATGATCGATGTCAAAATGTATGTCTGTAGTGAATTCGAGCAACTGAGTTTCACAAGAAAAGCCTTTTCTAAAACCATGCTGATTAGCAAAGAAAAAATTATTGCACTCCAGATGGGTATATACATGAGAAGCAATGACATGTTCAAGCATACTCTCGCATACTCTCGCTTACTCTCGCCCTGTTTGCAACTTGGCTCCTTCGTACGGTGCTGACGCACAAAAAAGTCGGCGCTCACACACGATAGATTTGGCCGACTGTAAATTTGCCCAGCCCTGGATAAGGCGTAGAAAAAGTAGGGCTGCAAATTTATAAGGTTTTTTTACAGGCACAGAACCTTAATTTAGCTGGACAAGATTATGCCGTAATGTAATAATCAATCAATCAAACGTTTATTTAACATGCCCAGGAACAACTGCAAGGTCTTTGTACTGGCGCACGAAAAAAAAAAAAAAAAGGGCCAACATTCATAATAAAATATCACGGATAAAAACGTTATAAAATTGCACATATACAACTATGCGCAGGCAGAAAAAAAAACATGTCAACAGGGGGGTCCTGTTAATAACTCCTCAGGATCCAATAAAGTTCGTTGTCTGTCTGTATGAGGCTATGTAAGTACACTGCAAAGCTCGGAGCAGAACAACGACTGGGAGCTGTGAAAAACGAGCTCTAAAAAGTAAGCATTGTAAAGACATTGTATCCTGCCAATGGTAGAATGTTCACAGAGGCATGCGGTTACATGAAAAGGTCTACAGTCGAATCCCGCTATAACGAATACCGCTACAACGAAATTTCCGCCACAACGAATAATTTTCGATTCCCCGTCAGCCGCCCATAGAAAACAATGCGAAAAATGTCTCGTCACAACGAATACTTTTTCTGGGTATTTCCGCTTGAACGAAGTTTTCGCAAGTGCCACCACATAAGGAAAAGGAGCTTGCCTAGGATTGCCGCGAAATTCCGCTAGAAACTCGACCATTTCTCGTTGCCAGAGCCGTGCGGCCGCATCGCAAGACCCGTGTCTCATCGGAGACATGCTTTCTGCCACCTCACGCACATCGCGGTAAATTTTTCGCCACTGAGATGCTTGGCGACAGATCGTCCATCCGCCATGATGCTGCCGGCGGGTTTGATGCGCGTGCGGGCCGCGGAAGAATCGTTGATGAACTCCCGCCATTGTTTCGACGTAGCACTCAAAACAAAACTGCTGCTCGTCGTCACAAGCCCTGCGATCGTGAATGATATCCATGGGTTTTGAAGGCACACGCGCCGCCAGCGCGCACCTAGTCCAAGCGTAACTGCATTCTGCCGCAACCGCTGTGAATACAAATGCGGTTGTGTCGACGCGATCACGGGGGACCACGAAAGTACGCGCGCATCCATCGAACGTACGCGCACTGACTCAATGCAATGCTGCGGCCAAAACCACGGTAGACGCGATCACAGATAGCAACGACGCAGTTCTGAAGGCACACGCACGGCCAGCGCGCACAGATTGAAAACGGAACTACCATCGCTACCGTTTGCCGGAAGCGCTGCGCAGAAAACCACGGCAGAGACCGCTGTCGCTATCGTCGCGATTATCGATAGCGAATATGCTGAAGTACGCAGCTAACACACCGGAAGAAAGATTAAAGGCAACAAAGTCGTAAAACGGCACGAAGCGTTTCGACTTTCCTTTCTCTCGCTTATGACTGTAGTGCGGAGCTTCGGCCCTTCGATTTCACTTAGCCTCTACCGAACTTTGGCACGCTCCTTCGCGGCGCTACGCGCTCGGCAGGCTTCGAGGGTAGCCTGCATATAGTATTTGCTCGTGTATAACCCACGTGTATAACTCGCCTATTGACGCAAAGCCGCCTTCATTGCGTTGCCGTGAAGCCAACTTGCGCAACGAAATTCGCGTATAACCCGCACCCGAGTTTAGCGCTAAATTTTCTGTATATTTGTGCGTATTATACGCGAGAAAATACATTCACACGGTGTGCGGCCAAGTGCGTCCGAGTTAGCGACAGTTAAATGCAAAGGACAATGCATGCGCTTGCCGGGACCAAAGGACGAGTCATGATCATCAGATCTTCCTAACTTTTGTGGTCTATAGATGAAATTCGCTGCAACGAAATTCCGCGACAAGGAACTTTTTCGCGCGTCCTGTCAATTTCGTTGTAGCGGGATTTGACTGTATTCTCTCTGGTCAGCTTACGTGGAATTCGGAAATTAAGACAGTTGAGCAGTACAGGGCAGGATATGATACCATGCACAAGCTTGTAAAGAAATAAAGATCAGCGCGATTTCGTCGGCAGCAAAGTGATGGCAATGATAATAATCCAGCAGCGTTAGAACGAGATCCAGAGTCATTCTAGCGAAACGATGGTTGTAAATGCTTAGGAATTTTTTCTGAACTCGCTCAATGGCGTTGCTGCTGGAATTAGGAATGCCATTCTAGATCACAGATGCATACTCAAGTTGAGGAAGACATAGCGCGGTGTACAATTTTCGGAAGGGCATAGGAGAACGGAATTCTAGACATTCTGCAAACACAGCCTAGGGTGCAAAGACCCCGCAAAGCAACACGCTTAGCGTGAGCAGAAAAGTGTAAAGTGCTATCAAAAAGAACACCTAGATCATTGATCTCACATACCTTACACAACGACACAGAATTGACAGAATATAAAAATGGTAAACTAGATGTTTTTCGAGTGAAACTCATTACCTTGGTTTTTGAAATATTTCGGGAGAGGTTATTGCTCCTACACCATTCAGAAAAAGAACACAAATCAGACTGCAGCAAGCAACAATCGATAACTGAATGAATTTCCTTAAATATCTTTAAGTCATCGGCATACAAAAGGAAAGAATTCCGAATGACAGAAGAAACATCATTAACATAAATTAAAAAGAGGAGTGGGCCCAGTACCGACCCTTGAGGAACCCCACGAGTAGCTTTGTACAAAGAGGACGTTTGGCCATTAACGGCAACATAACATGATCTATCAAGAAGATAGCTATGGAGGAGATGTACAATTGAAGAATCAACATCAAAGTGTGCAAGTTTATCCACAAGCAGCGAATGGCTGACAACGTCAAGAGCTTTGCTAAGGTCACAGTAAATAGCATCAACCTGACCTCTCTGCGAAATAGGCGTGGAGACTTGCATCATGAAACTGGCAAGATTAGTGACAGTTGAACGGCCAGCGAGAAACCCATGATGATTCACAATCAGTGAATTTTTTACATCAAAAGAGAATATTTTGTGAAGAGCAAGCTCAAAGATTTTGGATGCGGCACAAAGAAGGGAAATAGGGCGGTAGTTCGAGACGTCACTTTTACAGGCAGACTTAAACACTGGGAAAACACGAGCAGTTTTCCACATGCTAGGAAAATTTGAAGCATGCAGACACTTATTAAATATGGTAGTCAATGCAGGTACAAGTATACTGCCATAGGCTTTTAGTAGGGCAGAGGGGATGCCATCTGGGCCAGCTGAAAAGGATGGTTTCAAGCGCTTAATGCATTCTGAAATGGAATCTTCATCTAGCGACACAGCATCAGCTGTGCCAACTGCCTTAACCTGTCGACCGTTACTAGCTACAGAGGCTGGAGACTTATAGAGAGATGAAAAATGCATGGCAAAACAGTCAGCAACAGCTTGAACTTCTACTACATTTCAGTATCCTGAAGGACTCGCCACTTTTGCTCAACCGCTTGCGCACATACTTCCAAAACTCAGCTGGCCTGTCAGACGTGCTTTTTTCTAAAAATGAAATATATAGACTGTGATCCCGTTTATAAAGGCGTTTACAAAGAGTACGAAAACGACAGAATTCTTTCTTCAAATGAGTTCATGGAGAACATTTATACTTCCTGTGTGCACGATCTTTATGTTTCAGTGCACTTATAAGTTCTGATGAGAACCAGGAGGGATATTTACAATGATTAGGTGTATACTGGGGAATGAACTTGCGCATGCTGGTCAAGATAAGTTCTGTAAACTGATCGACTTGATCATCGACATTGGGTTTGTCAGTTACCAGTGACCAATCTGTGGTGGACAAGTCATAGTACAAGCCAATGTAGTCACCTCGCTTGAAGGCAAATCTGGGCGTTTTGTCGATTCTTCTGGGAAAGCTTGGTTTTTCTGGTGAAATACAGAGTGTTAGTTTGTGTTTGAGAATTACTATTATAATAATAATAGTAATTAAAATATTATTAATAATAATAAAATCTTGACCTTAGTGGAGCATGGGTCACTGCCCCGCTATAAAAGGCCTCCTATGTTTTACTTTTGTCATGATGCAGAACAAGAAGTATGCAACTTGCAAAAAAACTAATTATATATTTGAAATCAGAATAGAAATATCTACAAATGGCTCAAGTTTCATTGCTCAAGGATGAATATTAAAAAACAAAAAAAGGGTCTTCGACCCGCATTTCCCCTTAAGCTAGTACCAGCATATGCCGTGAACATGATTCCTACAGTGCCCTTTCTATTCCTGGGAAGTTGCCCATATCTACAGCATCAAAACGCACATATACCATAGCTTAGGTCTTTGTGAATGATGTTAGAAGGTGAAGCAGTCTATGAGGCGAACATGTGGCATCATGCAATGCGAAGGCAATGAAATATCACACAACAACGTTCACTGGACTAGTTCTCCAAACAACGGCCATTGACAAGGACCCACACGATCTAGGCATTGCAGTGAAAACAAACAAGTTATTGCAGCAAGTAGCTGCAAAGCGGGGTAAAGACAAGGTGCACAGACCACAATAATAAGTTTTGATGAGCAGCACTTTTGGTAAGAACGCTGCAACAATTTTGGTGGCAAAATCTCATATACAGCAAAACATCATTAATTCGAGCTCGGTTATTTCGAAATCCCGCTTAATTCAAAGATTCATGAGGTCCCATATTTTGCAATGTAAATATGAGTGGATAAATTGAAGCGACGGTAAGCACCAGCTTGGTTGATTCAAAAACTTTGGGTGCAATGTGCCAATTCCCGATCCCGGTTTCACCGCAAATCCGAAGAAATGACAGCCCTTAGGAGCCACAAGGCAATGCAGTGTAGCGATACTAATGAGTGTCAGGTAAAGCGGTCTCGTTGTCAGCTGGAATGTGTGCCTGCGGAAAAGAAGACGTGCTTCACTGCAACACAGCAGTGGCGCGCGAGCAGCATGTTGCATAGGGGAGCGCGGATTTGGTTAGAAAAGTAAAGGTGTGCAAATATTCAAACTTTCGAATATTTTCAAATAGTGTTTGCTATTCGATTCACACCGAAATTTTACTATTTGATGTATTCGAACTTCCGGAAAATAAATAAACGATTTATAATTACGGAAAATAAATATAACGACGATAAATCGGCATGCAGCGTGCTTGGTCTTTCATTTCGGGGTGCCGACATGCGAAACTGCTAGCCGCTTCCACCGATGCTCCGAGCGGTCGCTGCGCGACGAGCTTGCCGGGGGTGCGCTGCCGATGCGTAAAATGCCCATCCACGGTTCTGAGGAGCCAGCACACGATGCAGTTCGTTGCTTGTGACGAAACACATTGCGGCTTCTTCGCTTTCGCATGTCCGCTAGCGCGATGTTCTTGCCCGCAAAGTTCGGATTCGTCTCGTACACCGGCACTGTGAGCGGAGTTAGGCCTAGCCACGACTCCGAGCAGTAAGCTCGGTTGCGATGTGCGTGGCCGCGGTACCCGATGTTTCAAAGTGCATCATGCTCGATTGCGAGTACGAAGAGTCGTCCTGCGATGGTCTTTGTCACGATGTGCAAAATGCTGATAAGCAGAACAGTTTGTCCGAGACGCATGTCTGCAGTGCGCGCGACGAGCGCGGCACACTATCGTAATCTGATGCTGCCGCTTTTAGCTGCCAAACTAAAATGTAATTATATTCAAAATGATCGTCGACCTGTGAACACAGAACGAATGCGAACGCGTCACTAGGTAGTGCGATTTTAGACAGCCATGACCTTGCGACATGTAGCAGCAGACGATGCTATCCAGGAGCGAGGATTGGACCAATGGCGAGGCGTGCTGGAGTAACATGGCAGACGCAGCCAATGGAAGGCCTCGAAACGAACTTCAAATATTTACTTACTGAATGCATTTTTCTGAATGGAGGACCTAGCTGAAGTGGGAAATTTGAAGACAGTGAAATGCTCTTTCCAACGAGCTAAAGATGGCGTTGCCTGGTCACGCCGTTGCGGAGCTATAATTTTTTTTAATGCAGAGTTTCTCTTTTTTCTGCGATTTCCACAGTAAGTTTCGCCACCTCTGCAAGCAGAACAAATTTTTACCACACTTCTACGCAGTTTTCAGTGACGATATTTTGGAATCGGAAAAAGAACTACAAAACTGAAAATGTGATTATGGAAAATCGTTTTTTTTTCATGATACAAAAGCCGTATCCCCCCTTATGAATAAATCTGTTTTTTGACCCATGTTTGTGACTTGTAATTGTTCCTGTCTCATAAGAAAATACTTAGGGATTCTCTGCAGCTTTTTTTCTGTAATTTCGCTTCGAAGTATTCGAAAAATACTTGAGAAATATTCGAAAATTATTTGAAAACTATTCTATTTGATTCGCACTCAATCTTTATGATTCGAATTCGCTTTGCACCCAAAATTTTGCTATTCGCACAGCTCTATTAGGAAGAAAGACCACAGGACAGAAAAGACGTTCGTGTGGTCTTTCTTCCTAACCAAATCCGCGCTGCGCTATGCAAGATGTCGAACCAACTAGCCCAACAAGTGACCATTTTGGGGCAGCATGTTGCATGTTTCTCGTAACATCAGCACATCATGATTTACCCATTCTTTCTGGGAAAAGAAAAAATAATAAAGGACGGTCTGACGGAATTCGCGATATATGCAAACCTCCGATTGGCAGTTGCTCTGGGAAAATGCGTACTTACACTGCTGTCGAAGTTTTTGCCTGCAACGCCCCCCCCCCCCTACTTAGAAAACTGAGTTTGAAAACTTCAATGATAATGTTTTCCAGCCAGAACACATCGCGAATTCCGTCGCCTCAGCCTCTTTCTGGTAAAATAGTTTTTTATTTTACCAGAAAGAATGGGCGAATGGTCACATCCTGACGCGCTGACGCTGCGAGAAGCAGGTGATATGGTGCCCGTGTGTCACCACTGTCTTGCAGTAAAGCACCTTTTCTTTTACACAGGTGCGCATTTGAGCTGACCACAAGACTGTCTTTTTTTTTTGCGCTGGCAGCAGCGAGGCCTGCGGTTTCGCTGGATTTGTGGTGAAATTGGGACTGGGTATTGCTGGATCACGTAGCGCTTGGAGCCACAAACTAGCAGGCAGAGCAAATGATCGTCTCTGATTAGTTCCAGTAATTAAAATTTCCTTGCATCCTGCTTTTGTATGTTTCGTTAATTAGAAAACCAGCTTAATTAGAAGATTTTTCACAGTCCCAATGACTGAATTTCCAGGTTTGACTGTATAACGCAGAAGGCATAGCACCTTTCTGACAAGAATACATTCAGGTCCATAGAAAACAAATAAGGTTGGGATGGGCCAACCTGAACTTGGGAGTCAACCTCATCTTGGAGTTGATACAGAGGTGGGCAACACATGGGCCAGATTGCAGCAGCAAAATGTCCTTAGCCGGCCAGCGTGCATGGCTGAGCGTCTCAGTGAACACATTCTGTTACCCACAAAACATCACAGCCACTCGCCGAAGCAGAAATCTTCATCGCGTAAGTGCTGGCTGCTCGTGCGTGTTGCAGCCAATGGCTGTTCACCATTATTTCTAAGTTCCAAAATCCAAGCTTCCCGCAGCTTCTTACCCTGATGACATGTGTGAAGGCTGACACCGGGCTCTATTGCGGACATCTTGCATTGCTGCACCGAGCACTGGCTTACCATGTAAAACACCTTCAAGATAGCGACCGCATAATGCAGTGCCCAAGTGATGTCAAGCGCACAGCCCAAGCGGAGAAACCTCCCCATTTTATCAGAATTATAGTGCAGGTGGCATTCTAAAAATTTGTCTTCAGCGCGCGACAGTGCTACCGAAGCAGATGACGCCCCACTTATCCTGCCTAGCACGTCACGACGACGGTGGCGCCAGCTTTCTCAGTAGTACGCCTCGCGCCAAATAGGTGCACGTAAAAGAATACCAGCTGGTAAGAATTTCCGGAGCCTGCCGCTACAGCATCCCTCACAATCACAACGTGGTTTTGGGAAGTAAAATTCCACCAATTATTGTTATTCAAGTGTCACGGGAGTGCACATTCAGGAGCACTCCTTAATGTTCCAAAATTGTTGCATCGTACCTCTGTCCTGGAGCGAGACCTCGACCGCCTGGAGCCTCGGGAGGACTCGCTGTGGATTTCGGGCCTTCTGCGCACTGGTGGAGAAATCGTCGCACGTATCTGCGTGGTGGAGAGATCCGACGTGCATCGTGCTTTGGGTCCCTCTGGCTTGCAGCTGGCCTCAGCCTTGGCCCCTGTCCAGCCCTGGCTCGGCCTCGGGAATGACTCCGGCTGCGGCTTCGCGACGATCGTCTTCGTCGGTCTGAGCGGTCGCTAGAATCGCCCTCCTTGGAGTCCTTTGTGCCTTTCCCCTTTCTGGTCTTTGGTGGTGCTACTAGACTCTGTCTTTGGCTCAGCTTTGGCTTCAATGTCTGTCGAGGCCCCTTTAGCTTCAGGAGCCGCACCGTTACCACTGAACAGTGGCATCCTCGTTGTTTTCTCAGTGCCGTCCACTGCACCAGAGGCGGCAGCTGGTACTTCTCCAATGTTTTCCACTTGAGAGCTGCCTTCAGCCTGGTCACCTTCAGTTGTGTCTTCTTAGTGGCTTGCCTGCGAAACTGGCTTTCCCGAGCCCTTGGTATCGCTTTTGCCTTTTCTGTCATCTTTGTGGCCATCCGAAGTGCTTCGATCGGACAGTTTTGGACGATGCGCCGTCTCGGGAGCCACTGTGGCTGCCACGACCTGCACTGTGGCCATGGTCATTCTTTTGCAAGTTCGGTCCTTGGAAGTGGTGTGGCCCTTCCGGTCTCTTGAGCTGCTTCGACCCTTCCGAGAGTCACTACGGGAGTGGTCCCTCGAATGCCGATCTCTTGTGCTGTCCATCTCTTGCCTGCACAAGGAGAGAGAGAGAAAGCTATATTTACAAAAGTGTGAGAAAAACAACACATGCTGCATTTAAGAATGCAGGCCACCAATAATGTGACGGACAATCAGGGCACCGACAATAAGGACATGCTCTACGGCACACCAGTGGCCCCATAAACTTAACGTACAGGTGCGATCAAAAGTGTGCAGACCACGGGATCGCGTGGCAGAATGCATCGACGCGCCAGCTAGCGACGAGACACGACGAGACACCTGCTGCAAGGGCGCATGCGCGTCCCGTTATCATTGGATTCTCATGTCGCTCTGTTGGACGCGGTTACGGCGCTCGTACCCAAAACGACAACTGGGTGTCGCTTTCTTTGCTCCATCGAATCTGTGTCATTCTTTTACGTAGCAGCTGCGACGGGGCCGGTTCAACACCGGCTCGCGTGTTATGACACCGGTTGATTAGGATAAGTAAGCATAGCGAGCATCGCACAACCTGACGAAGCCAAACGCACAAAATTAAATTTTCTCAGGCCAGCTTGCCTTTGTCGGGCTAATCCAAGTTGCACTTAAATGAGCTTAGTTAAGTCGCAGTTAATGTAGCCGAAATTAATCAAATGTAGTCGAGCACTTTATGACCTAAATAAGTGAGGTGTAAGTAGGTTTAGTTAAGCCCAGTCCAGTGGGTTTTCATGTGAAGCGAAGTTAAGCTTAGACGAGCCCAGATGAGTCGAAATAAGTATAGCCAAATCTAATTAGGCAAAATTGATCATGCTCATCCTTAACCTAGCCGTGCAAAATTAGCCTATACAAGGCAAACCTTATCGTGGCCAATTAATCTAGGTCGACTTCCCCATGAGCCCACAGAAGTCAGGCCGGAAGATATAATTACTCTTACCGACTCCATACTAATTAGGATAAATTAGTCTAATTAGTGTAATTTTGTGAACACTAATTATGACTAAATATTAGTCTGAAATGCAGCTAGAGTATCCTCTATACTGGAATTTCACGTGGCATAATTAAGCTAAATATGCATAACTAATCTAATTAGGCAAACACCAAGGTAATTATAAAAACTCTGATTAAGCTTGGTTGGTCATAGCATCATCAAACCAATTGGAATATGATTAGCTTTAATTAGGCAACATCTTATTATAACACAAATAATTAACGTAATTGAAATCGAATTCTCATGAGCTCAGAGAATCCAAGCTCAGCATGATGCTGATTACTCCTGACCGAGTCGAGTCTCATTTACCTAAATATAAATCTAAGTAGCCTTAACTATATTTATAAATTACTGAATAATGTGCGTGACATCAAAGCCCACCCGAAGTACTCGAGTTTGATGTCGCAGAATTATGCAAATTACGCCTAGTTACGCCTAATTGATAAACACCTTTACTCTCAAAAGCGTCCTATGGAGCAACAGATGTCTATATTAGGCGGATCGAGCCGTGATTTGCATAATTCTGCGACATCGAGCTCGAGTACTTCGGGTGGGCTTTGATGTCACGCACATTATTCAGTAATATTTATAAATAATGTTAAGGCTAATTAGATTTATATTTAGGTAAATGAGACTCGACTCGGTCAGGAGTAATCAGCATCATGCTGAGCTTGGATTCTCTGAGCTCATGAGAATTCGATTTCAATTACGTTAATTATTTGTGTTATAATAAGATGTTGCCTAATTAAAGCTAATCATATTCCAATTGGTTTGATGATGCTATGACCAACCAAGCTTAATCAGAGTTTTTATATTTACCTTGGTGTTTGCCTAATAGATTAGTTATGCATATTTAGCTTAATTATGCCACGTGAAATTCCAGTATAGAGGATACTCTAGCTGCATTTCAGACTAATATTTAGTCATAATTAGTGTTCACAAAAATTAGCACTAATTAGACGTAATTTATCCTAATTAGTATGGAGTCGGTAAAGAGTAATTAGTATCTTCCTGGCCTTGACTTCTGTGGGCTCATGGGGAAGTCGACCTAGATTAATTGGCCACGATAAGGTTTGCCTTGTATAGGCTAATTTTGCACGGCTAGGTTAAGGATGAGCATGATCAATTTTGCCTAATTAGATTTGGCTATACTTATTTCGACTCATCTGGGCTCGTCTAAGCTTAACTTCGCTTCACATGAAAACACCAAGCTGGACTGGGCTTAACTAAACCTACTTACACCTCACTTATTTAGGTCATAAAGTGCTCGACTACATTTGATTAATTTCGGCTACATTAACTGCGACTTAACTAAGCTAATTTAAGTGCAACTTGGATTAGCCCGACAAAGGCAAGCTGTCCTGAGAAATTTAATTTTGTGCGTTTGGCTTCGTCAGGTTGTGCGATGCTCGCTATGCTTACTTATCCTAATCAACCGGCGTCAATAACAACGCGAGCCGGTGTTGAACCGGCCCCGTCGCAGCCGCTACGTAAAAGAATGACACAGATTCGATGGAGCAAAGAAAGCGACACCCAGTTGTCGTTTTGGGTATGAGCGCCGTAACCGCGTCCAACAGAGCGACATGAGAAGCCAAGTGATAAGACGGGACGCGCATGCGCCCTTGCAGCAGGTGTCTCGTCGTGTCTCGTCGCTAGCTGGCGCGTCGATGCATTCTGCCACGCGATCCCGTGGTCTGCACACTTTTGATCGCACCTGTACATATGGATTATTAATATTTTGGCCGAAGTAGAGTGTGCCATGCGATATTCTCAACTCCACATTCACTGCATGCACACATTGGTCAAAGGGTCAAACGAAATAGCAATACTTTAGTCGTGACGTGTCAATGGCAGCTCTTAAACAAAACTTCCCAAAAATCTATCTATAGAATGCGTTGCTGGGCGAGTTGGTGCATTGTCTGAAAATAAAAGCAGAGCGCAAAAACAGATGGGACACAAGAGACATGAAGACACAAGAGCGCCCGTCCCGTCTTCATGTCTCTTGTGTCCCGTTTTTTTGCGCTCTGCTTTTATTTTCAATCTATCTATAGTTAGACACAACTTATGGCCCGGTCACACTAGTGGCAAGCCTGCCATAACGGCACGGTACCATAGAAGATTGGCCACTGCTGCTCGCAGGAGAGCTGTCCAAGGTGCACGGCAAAAGCTTCACCAACGAGGCAATCACGTGACACGATCCAATCTTGCACACACTGTGCATGAATGTGAGACAGCGAGATTTCGCACATCTGTGCATCAGCCGGGCAACCAATCGTCTCCGCAGAGTCTTGGATAGTGAATCTGGCATTGATTGCTGGAACCATGCCTGACGACATCCAAACTGCTCACGTGAAAACCGAGAGGAAAAAGCAAGCAGCTTGACGGGTCTCACAGGAGAAGCAGACAATGCAAAAAGCAGACGATGTGGCGCGCCAATGTAGCCATGGCAACCACTCCTCTATTGCGAATTGGCCATGTCCCTTTATGGCTGCTGGAAAGTATCACTAAAATGGGTCTCGGAAGCATTCTCCGAGTGGCAAAGAACAGCTGACGTGCGCATGTGAAACCACTTGCACGAGGCAGCCTGAGAACAGCAAACGACGCAACGCAAGCCGCCGTGCTGCTAGCGTGACTGGGTTATTAAGAAGCCAGGAGAGGCCCCGTCTACATGACCGAAGATCAGCCGCCGACTGCCGTCCGGCTCACGACGTCAGTCTGGAGTGCGCACTCATCGGTGCAGGCCCACAGTCATGCCACTGTGGAGGAGGAAATGCCGCTGACTTGTACCCAACTCCAGTCGCTACCCAAAGCTCCCAGCAAGTCACTAGGCTGTCGAATGTACTGCATTTATCGTGTCAGAAAGTAAGGACGTCTTTTCCTTCACATACATAGTGTACAATCTTCTTTACAATCACAGTTCGTACAAATTTCAGAATATGAATTTTATGTGGTCTCGGCTAAGGCCCATTAGCCTACAATGTGCAAGAGAACAGTTGTTGTGCACCCATTTTCACCTCGCAGATGCGAACATGTGTTAAGTGCGGTATGCACTCTGCGCCGTTGGTTTGGCTGGTTGTCAGCATCACCCAACAACTGTGAGACGTAAACTCCAGGATGGTGCACGCCAATCTTGAGGCTCTAATGCACCTTTGTGTGCCTACGCTTTTAGATTACAATTGGTGTTGGCAGCGCACGTTTCTCTTTTTTTTATGGGCGCTGACATGTGCTGCTGCGCTCAAAGCTGCATGTTAATGTTCTATGTTAATACTTTCATAGTCAATGACGTACATGTATCTCCCCCGTTAACACATTACGGGAATACATAGAATATTTCTTCAGCCGATCTCTTTGTCTTTTTATGCTCTACTACAGCGGTACACCTGCTATTGCTTACGCATTGGTCGAGTGTGGGTGTGCGGCAGCTAGTATTGGTTTCGTCCTTCGGGTGGTTCCCACTTATTGCGCCGTAAAACTGATGGCTGTCTGTTTTGAATCTCTCAATTATTGCTCCCCAGGGCAAAATTACGCCCGTTTCCGTGCAGGTGCTGCCTTACACAAACGATGCCGCCGTGGTTGTGTTTCCTGTTTTGGGGTCGCTTCAGTCTCGATGGCCAAAGGATTATTATAGGTTTCTCACCCTGTCTCCTTCCTTCCTTCACTTGTTCCTGCTTTCCAGACGCATGCACAACGATACATTTCTTCAGTGCGCTGGCGCTATGCAAGTGCGAGCTGGTTGTTCGGTTGCAAGTGAGTCGAGCGACAATTTCTCCCAATCACTGCTCGACTGCTGAATCAGAATCTGACCCATTGGATGTCAGCCCATCATACGAGGAGTTACTTACGAGTTCAGACTCAGATTATGAAGAACAAGTGGCACCTCAAAAGTGTGCGTGACTTGACAATGCTGACTGGATCAAAGGTGACTTTTCTACTTTGTGTTCCCATTTGACGCCACTTCGTGCACTTATTTTTGTATGTCTGTCAACTATGCTTATTGCAACGCATCATTTTTAAAGACGTATAATCTTTCTTGGAATTTATCTTGCTGTTACTCATGAATAAACCATGTGTACATAACACAAACTACAGTCTATCCTGGATATATCGAACTCGAAGGGGATCGCGAAATAGTTCGATATATCGAGAATTCGAAATACAAAATATGCGTATTTAAGGCTTAAATTAAAGCGCTGCAGGCCTTGATACAGTTTACGGAAATCGAAAAAAGTGCGAACATGACAATTCGCTCACATATCTAAGAATAAGGCGACAACTTGTTCTTTTGCAAGTTGCCGCACTTTATTTCGCACGAAAATAGTCCCCAAACTTGTCTTGCTTCTTGCGCGCTGTGAGTTCATCAAGTCATTGTCAATATCACTGAAGCTTTCCAAATAAGCAAATTCAACACCTTCGGCCACAACAGCGGTGATCAACGCTGAACATCGATGCTAGCTCTGTACTGCACGGGTCCATTTCCGCAGCACCGGCAACGTCAGCTACGATATCGGCAGCGATGCAGTCAGAAACAGCTACGTCATATCTGCATCGATAAAGTCGTTCACTGTGCTCCCGTCCGATATGGCGCCCGGAAACATAATAAGTCGCAAAATTCACTGGCGTACCGTATGCCGTAGTCGGCGGTCATGATGCACCCAAAAGTCGTCACATGGCACCAAGGCCCGCAAGGAAACGGTGCACAACGGTGCTTTGCTTGACATCGCTCCAAGCACCGGTCATCATTTTATCGCTACGAGCGGGACAATGTTTAGTTCGACTCCCTAATGACGATTTATCAAGAACGAAGCAAGAAGTACCCTAGTCTACATGCCGCAAGAGACAACGCTGCACAAATAAACATTTCTCCACCGTCGACACGTTGGTGATAGCGATGGCGCTTGCGGCTTTGTAGAAGGCAGCTGAGGCAGCCACTGCTTTGGCAGGAAATGTGAAAAAAAGCGTATCCTCTGAGATGTGCGTTTTAAAACCGAAAACACCAAAAATACGTCACGAGGTTGTGCATCTCGAAGGCCATGCTTTTCGGACCCGCATGCCATCATGGGCGAACAAACAAGGAAGTGAATGCAAACAGTACAACAAGGCTGCCGAGTCACTTCGCATTCTCATTGTGGTGCCCTCGGCAATCAGCCTCTTTGAAAAACATAACTATGCCCGGGCGTAGTTATGTTTCACCCGCTTTCCATATTTGTGTTTGGTGCGGAACTTCTTGATGACACGACCCATAGCTGTAGGCAGTCGACAATACCAAGACAAAATGGCGCACGCTCACGCGCGTCTCGGCGGTGAAGCAGACGCCGGAAACGCCGCTTGGCCAATCGTATGCCTAGATTTTGTCACATGCCCCAAGCAGCCAATAGAATCGCGCGCTTGTACTTCTCGATGACGCGTTTTTGCTAGAAAACCAATGAGCAAGGCGAGCCAGCGGTGGCGGGAAATTGAAGATGAAGAACGGCTCTTCCAAACGAGATCAAGATGGCCACGATAGGCCGTGTGTACCGGCAGCGGTTCTGCGCGGAAAGAGCGCGATTTTAGTGTCAATTGCGCTCAGACACACCTCATATTGGTGTTACAAATTGATTTTACAGCGGAAAATAATGAAAATAGAAGCCAGAAACTTAGCAGATTTTGCAAAAATAGATACAGATCCGAAAATGTCAGCTTCAAAAAGTCGATTTTTTTGCGATTTTCGGCCTTCTAAGACCCGTGTCCCCCCTTAAAAGAGCCAGCCGACGAAGATGAGAGAAAACTCGAGGCTGCGGTGCACGAGTTCAAAGAGTTGGTGCTTGAACACCTCCCTGCTTCAAATCACCTGCTCAACAGAATCAGAACTAGCATCCAGACAGACAAAACACTCTCCAAGGTAGCCACTTTCTGCACAACGTCTTGGCCAAGGGTGCATGGGCTGTCCCCTGACCTGAAATGCTATGTCAAGGTGGCGAGTGAAATTTCACTCGTTGACGGTCTGCTCTTCAAAGGTGACAGAATAATCATCCCACCAGACATGAGGGTCGAAGTTCTCGAAAAACTCCATTCAGGCCACTTGGGCACAACAAGGTGTCGAGCAAGGGCAAGAGAAAGTGTATGGTGGCCAAGCATAGGGAAGCATATCAAAGGCTTCGTGGACAGATGTCCAACCTGTCAGGAGCACAGAAAGCCAGGAACCGAGCCCCTGCTTCTAACTCCATTGCCCGCCCTTGGGAAACTGCCGGCATCGATCTCTTCATACTGGGGGAAGGAGTATGTCGTGGTAATGGATTACTATTCCCGATTTATCGAGCTGGAGAGAGAACAACTACAAAAGACATCGCCCAAGTCCTGGAACCAATATTTGCACGATTTGGTGTTCCGACGACAATACGCACAGACAATGGCCTGCAGTTCACTTCTGTGAATTGAAGGAACTGGTGCAGCGCTGGGGAGCCACACACATGACCTCAAGCTCTTACTATGCGCAGAGCAACGGTATGGCTGAGAGAGCCGTGCAGACAGCAAAGCAGCTTCTGAGGAAGACCTCGAACATAAACGAATCCCTGCTTGCCTACAGAGCCTCACCTGGCGTGGAAGGGTTTTCACCGGGAGAACTACTAATGGGCCGTCGCCTAAACACCACAATACCAACCACTCCGAGAATGCTAGCCCCAAAGTGGGATGACAGTGAGTTCAGAAAAAGAACGAAGCCTATAGAGTGCAAGTAAAAGCAACATACGACACCCGGCACAAGGCACAGGGCCGAGGACGCTTATCACCCGGCACAGCTGTACGCATCTTCACTGGAGCTGCATCACATGGCATGGTGACACAGTCAGCGCCGAAACCAAGGGCCTACATTGTGCAAACTGACAGAGGGCCTGCAAGACGCATGGCAAGGCACCTGCAACCTCTGCGAGGGGTGAGCTCCACAAGGAGTGGGCGTGTTTGCAGGAAACCAGACCGCCTGGACTTGTAGGACTCAATCCTTTAAGAAAGGGGGGTGTCGTGGGCACCTCCGATAGCAGCGCCCCAAGCGGCAACGAAGTGAAGCGGACGGATTGGCGGGAAGAACCGCAGATCGGCACAGCCATCACTGCCATTATGGCGATTGCGTAGCATGTACTAATAAACAGTTATCTCGTTACCCTGGTTGCCGTTACTCCAATCCCGGCCACAGCTATGACACTTGACAAGGTTGCACGCTGTTGCAACAGAAAAGAAAGCACAAGGAAATCACACTGGAAGTGAAGAAGAGCCTTTTAAAGGATCACAGTGACAGTCAAAAAGTGCCTGTCCTCACGGTCAAGTACGGACTGTCACAGTCTCAACAATCATCCACTTCGCTACCAAGCTGACTGAGAGTGGGTTCAATGGCACGGACAGTGGGAACCGCAAGACTTTGACAGGGCGCCCACAAAGAAGACACCTTGTTCGAATGGTTCTTGGGCGCTCGTGAGCATGCCCATCAGTGGGCCAATTCTGGCCGCGATGGCAAAGCAGTTCCCCTACATACTTCACGAGACCGACTTTGAGCCAGGTGGCAGCTGGATACAACAATTTAAGGGGAGGCACAAGATCGTGTACAAGGCCATCACGGGCGAGGCAGCATCACTCGACATGGAGGCAAAACGCCGTGGGAAGGTGAGACGCTGCCAAGCATCTCTGAAAAGTATGTTCACCATGATGTCTACAACTCACCTCGAAGAGTCATGCTGTCAAGGGAGACCCGTGCAAGGGTGGGAGGAACAGTAAGCTGCCCGTCTTCTGGTGCAGCAACATGGACGGCAGCGACAAGTGTCTGGCTTTCGTGATTGCCAAGTCAAACCCGCGCTGCAAGAATCCCGGCGCAGTACCACCACAATGGGAAAGCGTGGATGATGTGGGCACTGTTTCAAAAGTGGTTGAACGAGCACATAGAGCGGCAAACAGGACGGTGGCACTTGCCCTAGACAATTGCAGTGCACACCATTCTATGCCGGCGGACACGACAAGCGAGGGAGTGTTCTTCCTTCCGCCAAACACCACAGCAGGATTGCAGCCCATGGATATCGGCGTGATCGTTAACTTCAAGTTGCTGTATCGCCGCCGCGTCCTGGAGAGGTTTCTGCCGAATGTGGGCAACGCCGCACAGGGTGGCCAGGAACCAGACCTGAAGATAACACTGCTGATGGCCGTGCAATTTATCTTCAGAGCATGGTGTGGAGTCCGCGCCTCCATGGCGCGCAAAACTGTTTCAGGCAGGCGGGCTTCGTTTGACGATTTCGCAAGGAGGAAGCGATGCCACCAGAGGCATGCGAAGCGCCCGACAACAAAGGGGTGCCGGAGTGGTTGCCGGTGCTTAACGAAGATGCGTCGGGTCTGAACGACTTTCTTCGTGCAGACGTGGAAATGTCAGAGTGCCTCAGTGATGAGGCGATCGTTGCGCATATACATGCTGCGGCCAGCGGTGAGAGTGACGACTCTGACGACACGGTCGAGCAGCCTACCCAGGTGCTGTCATCGCAGGAGGCCCAACAGGTGACACAGTCCCTCCGGGACTTTGTTTTCGCGAAGGACCTCCCACTCAGCTACATGGAGCACCTAGATGCTCTTGAGAAAGATGTGCGCCACAAGCTGACAGACTATGGCTTTTCTGCAAACAAGTACATACTAGTTGCACTACCTTATTGCATGCAAATAAAATTTTGATCTCTCTTGTCTTTTTTTTCTCAACCCGCTTATAACAATTATTTTTGGAGCAGCAAAATGTTGCTTTTAGAGCACAAAAATCCAAATTTGGAGCAGGTTGCGAAAAAAACCTGAATTTTTTAGCCCGAAATCCCAAATTTGGAGCAGTATAACAAGAAGGCTTACTTTTAGAAAAGAAAGCAAAAATACGTAAAAACAATTCAACAACAGCTAGTTCATGCACAGTGCACGTGAGCACTGCTATTTCAATAAAAGCAGTGTGTTGAGCCATCCCATAGTGTGAACAATGACTAAATCAGTGTGAGCAATGACTAAGTCAGTGCAAACAATGACTAAGTCAGTGCAAACAATGACTAAGTCCACATTAGCATTTGCAGGACCTGTAAAATAATTCGACAGGCCCTGCAAATGCTAATGTGGACCTGCGAACCTGGCAACCTGGAAATTTGGGAGATTTGTAAAGCAGAAGCAAGTGGGGGTAGCGAAAAAAGAAAACTGGCATATGCTTTTGTCTATTGTTCCTCAAGGCCGCAGGAATGCCATACACAGCAGCTCCAAATGATTGCCAATAATTTTTTAGACGTCAGCGATCATACTAGTACTCGTAAATACACGGCGCGTGCACGAATGAGTAATTAAGGAACAAAATGTGCCGTGTCCCTGACAGCTATTACCAACAGCCCCTTCTAAATCTCAGAATGCTTTTCCGTAGGACCCAATGTATTGTGGCAAAAGTGGCTTAAAATGTTCTGCACGCAATAAAACAAGCATCAGGAAATTTGAGAACTACTGTCCTTTTCTACTGCGATAGCAACTATATGGACACTCTCGACGAGTTTTTGCCGTCATCTCCCGTATAAAGTCCAAATTGATAACATATCCCTGTGCATAGTATGTTCTACCGTGGGTAAAAGCGTGTGAGTGCGTGCGACGAACTCGGCTGAAGCAGATATCAAACGAGCCAGCCCACCTCCGTCGCTCGGAGGGCACATGCGGTAAACACCACTCCGCTCGGGAAGCCTGCCATTGAAGCATAGAGCAAACGCCCCGCCCGTCTTGAACAAGCATGAAAGACGCGAGAGGGGGCGGGGGGGGGGGGGGTGGCTGTTGCTCAAGTAGCAACTTTGAACTTTGATTCTAAGGCCGCTGGCGCGCGCACTATCTCAGCAGCCATCAACGGGCGGCTCGTATATCCTGCTACGTGCTGCACTCTCAATGAGAAGACACTGTGCAGAAAGAGCGTCTTTCCCTGGAGCGGCCGTATTCCCTTACACCAACGTTTTGTAGTTACGTGAGATCGGATACAAAAGAGGTTGCTGCCAGCGTCACTTCGTATAACATTACAATTTGTTGCTAACATTCATTGCCTCGTCCTTGCGGTGGAACTGACCTTTCTTTTTTCCTTTCGCGAGGGGTTAGGGTTAGAGTCTGTATTGGATGATGATGCCCACACTGCAGATGACCAACGCGGCCTCCATTTCTCGCTCAAATTTGCGCAACTGAGAAAATTTTAAGCTGGTCGGGCATTTTGGCGCAATTTTAACAAATTGCACAGTTTTGGCTCAGCTTGGCGCAAAAATAAGGAATTGTATCAAATTGGCGCAATTGGCGCAGCTGTTGCATTCCTGGACAATGTGCAGTTTTGAGTTTGTAGGAGCCAGCTCGCGATCTCGAAATGCAGCTTCAACCCATTTCCTGTTTAAATGCAACCTTTTTACTGTCGTGAAAGTATAGAAACGGAACATAATAAAACAAGTAAAAACAGAAAATCCGTACTTTCGATAAAACTTGCATTTTTCAAGTATAGTATGTCCCCTTAAAGATTTTGAACAAAACTTTTGCTGCCGAGATTTTCAGCCGAACTGAAAGCTTGGGTGATGAAATTAGTTAACACCACCTTTCTTTCTGAAAGAAACTAGAGGAAGATCATGAACTCGATGCTTTTTTCACAAACTGCCGCATCTACCGGCCACGTCGTGAACCAGGAGAGGTGATGTCCCCGGAAATGCCAGCCAGCTCTGCTTCCTCTATAGTTCCTAGAACCAGTACGAATGGGTGGGACACCTCTCTTTGTGGAAGGGGGAGAGTGGCCGGACTAGAAAGCGTGCACCCTACACGCTTGACGTCACGACTGCACACTGGCGTGCAGTCGCCGCATGCTCACAATCCTCTAAAGCCATCTGTTCAAAAATATGTGAAATAGACTCTGTTTATTGGAACAGTCCCATTTTCAGAGTCAAATTTATATGTTTTCATCATTTGCTATTTCTGTTCAGCCTCCATTTAAGATACACATGGAAAGCATCGTACTGGATACAATAATTGTGGCAATATCTTGTACCTGGATCTTGCCAGAGTACATTGTATCGTCTCAGGATAAAATTGCAAAGTGTTTTTGCCCCGTACAGTATAATGTGGCGCCAATGTTTCAGTCAGCACTCTTGAGTTTTCAGAGCTTGCACGAAGAGCTCAGACAATGTCACCCTAAGAATCGTGTGTTTCATAAGCTCACCTTTTCGGCTGGTCTGCTTGGTTGGGCTTGAGGCGCCAGAATGTGTACATCTGCCCGCATCCTTGGAACCCCTGGCAGCACCTCCAGCCTACAAACCACAACAGTACTTGTATGCAGTTCCAATATTTTGCAAATCTCTCCCAGTGAACCTTCTCTAGACTGCTACTTGGTGAAAATGTTCCAAGTAACCAAGCGAAACATAAGCTACAGTCAATTCCTCTACCCACTACTCTAATATTTTGAAGCGTATAAAAGTTGTTTCATTAACGAGGCTGCAATATTTTATCTGAGCAAACTGAGACGATACATGGCCTCTATCAGGAATGGATCCATTGAGGCAACTTGTATTCGTAAGGGAAAACAGCAATGGCCTCAGAGCACATGGCGAAGCACCAGTCGGGAAGTTATTCAGAGAGCGCAGAACTTACACATCTGTGCCTGGCTTTGGCTTTCCTCGCCTGGCCAATTCTTCAACCTTGGCTTGATGACCCTTGAAGTGCTGCACCAAAGCAAAAAATTGATGGCGAGACAAGGCAGAACTGACACACAACAAAAGTCACAACATATGTAAATGCTTTTCTAAAAAAGATAGAGCTTTTTCTTTAAATATTTCTGGAACTGTTTTCAGAAAGAATTACGTTTTATCTGTTGTATAAAAGTTGCAGACAATTCTCCAATGCCAAAACAAGTGCAGTTTTCAAGACATGTTGGGCTGGTTGCTTCATTATTGCAAAAAATGGTTACAATGCAACACAATCTGAAGAACTCATGCTTCCTGGCTTGAATTCTTTGTGTTGTAACCATTTTGCACAAATGCAATTTTATGGCACTTACGATTATTTTTTTCTTGTGAAATAAAATACTAATGTAATTTTTGATGGGCATGCATTGATAGCCATATTCAAATATTCTTCAGTGTATATATATATAATAATATATATATATATATATATATATATATATATATACTGAAGATTATTTCGAATATATATATATATATACACACTGTTTTATTGTATTCAGTTTCTCTACTTTCAAGACAATAAAAATCAAGGTTGCCTTTAAACAGGAAATTGGTTAAAGCCGCCTTTCAAGATCACGAGCTGGCTCTTAGAAACTGAAAACTGCACATTGTCTACACTTCATTTCACCAATATAAAGGGACATAATCAAGGAATGTCAGAAACACCAACCCATTCGCAACAATCTGTCCAGGGAGTAACGGGAGGCTTTGCGCAGCTTAAGTGACAGCCAGAGTATCATTTCAAGCTGGCCAATAAGGGTGGCGCCATGGTTGTACTTAACAGGACTGACAAGTTTGTGCAACATAACCGATAGCCTGGCAACGTATATGTTGCCGTACTTGTCAATAAAAACAAACGCCTCAACTACTTTTTGCGCTGTCCTATCTTTATGCCGGAGAGCACCTTGGTTGACGCAGCAACGGTTACATCTGCAAGTTTTACAATGCAAGCACAAATTTGATGAAGCTGAGCCTTCAGTGATGCCTGTGATCCATTGAACGATTATTCAAACACCTCCGGTTTGGCCGATATAGCACTTTCCGCAAAACAAGGCTTTCCCCATTCAACCACCCCTCCCGGTAGTTAGTCACATTGCACTCCACTTCTTACCTTTATCCACTACTGCGCAAACGCGACCCAAGTATTCCTAGACGGAAGGCCACCTTAACACCCAGACGGTTTCCCACCTTTTTACGGTGAGAGAACGCATGGAGATATGGAATGCAGGTAATGGGATTTTTTATCCCTAGCCACCATGTTGCCAACAGCTTCCTTCCTGCTTAAGTTTAATCAATAACCTTTCATTAAGAGAGGCCAAATTTCTTTGGGAAAATTTGATAGCCTTAGCCTGTTGAGCTCGTCATCAAAAGCCTCCGACATTTGATGCGGGCAAGACTTGCGCAATGCAAATTTTAATCAGGATGTGGCGATACCATTCCTCACTAGTCGTGTACAACTACAGCTGGAGTGACAAGCGTGAAATCAAGAATGGGCTTAACTGACCGAGGGCAAGCAACATGTGTGCTCTGCCCAATCTGATTTCAAATCCAAAAAAACTGCATACAGTCTTCTTTAGGGACCTCAAAAGTGAATTTCAAACCTCGCCCCTTTTCTAAGAAGATTTTGAGCACATTTACCCTAGAAATCATGCAACTGTTCTTCTCAACGAAGACAAGAAAGCCATCCACATAACGCATTATCTTAAGTGCTACACATCCCAAGCCCACTTCCAGGTCACGATCAATCCTACTTATGCATACCTCACTCAGTATAGGCGCAACCCGGAGCCAATACATACCCCCGATTTCTGCCTTTACACTCCACCTTTCCATTCAACCAGAGTCGAGCTTAAATACACCGACAACAGCTCCAAGAAGGCCGCTACAGAGACGCCACAGTCGTTCTGGAACCTTTGTTCGTCATTGTCTTCCTGTACGCAGTCTCTCACACTTTTCATCAAGATCATGCTCCAACGAGTAGAAAAGATCCTCCACATCTATGCTAAACACAGACATGGGTCCGAGGGTTCCTGTCCTCAGGAACTGGACGACTTCATCCGAGTTCTTCACGCGGAAGGGATCTCGAATGCACAGAGAAGAGAGGTGCTTTTGCAGGAAGCCAGGCACTGCCAAGTTCCTCACTCTGATACACTTACCCTAAAGGGGTTACCCTCTTTATGGGTCTTAACAGTGAAGAAAAGGCTCAGTAAATTTCCTACCTCACCTCGCACAGCTGTTCCAGTAGAAAGATGGCTTCTTCTTCATGTTTTTCCCCAACCCTCTTGAGGTTCTTCTCCACAGCATCCATCCCTTTCTCAGAAAAGGTGCTCTCATGCGGGACAATGAAGCTCCCCGCCGGCAACCAAAGGCCTGATGCCACTGGAAGTCATGCAGTCCACCAGAGAAAGTACCTTGCACTTCCTTCCCCACCTTTCATTGAGCGCAGTCACAACCCTTGCTCCTTCAGCAACGCACCTTCCCCTTTCATCTTCAGGTATCCTTCCAGTGATAGAACGTGCCACAGCAAAAATTTCTGGATGCCCAAGGGTTGGCTCAAAGAAAAATTTAGGACCCAATCCTAAAGTCTTCAGATGGGCTTAGCTGGGGAAAAACAGCGCAGTAAAGGACAAGGACGCAGGAACACAGTAGACTGGACGAGCGCTCGCCCAGTCTACTGTGTTCCTGCGTCCTCGTCCTTTACTGCGCTGTTTACCCCAGCTAAGCATGTACCAACTCGCCCAAATCAAAGTCTTGCTTCAGATGGGGTTCCGGCAAGACGATACTATCCAAGTATACTATACTTTGGCACAAGCTCCTTGAGCTTTCTTCTTTTTCGGAAGCGTGGGCCGTAAAGTGTTCCAAAGAAATTCCGTAATGTGGAACCTTGTGGCAAACCAACTGCAGTAAGCTGGCGAGTTACAGCTACGTGCCACGACACCGCCGTGGCTCCGAAGACAGTCTTCATATAGCCTCGCTTGTCTCCACCACTCCGACTTGCATATGCGTTTGGCATGGCCTGGCTACGGTTCAAACCAACTGCACAACCTCTGGACGTCTTCACGGCAAGCCCCACCCTCAAATGCCACGAGGCAGTTCTAGCTCGGCACACGTGCCACCAAAACAGCAGGGTTAGAAAAGGGCAGGTTAAAACAAAAAAGCCTATGCAACTAGTAATATAACGTAGAAGGACTGCGCGAAAATAAACTGGGACAAGAAGACACACGCACAAGTGCAGACTAGCAACTGGCAGTTTATTGAAGAAACACAATTTATTCACAAGTATGGAAACATGTGCATTGCCAGGCCATTGGTTACGTTGCACAAACTAGAGATAGATTATCTAACTGCCAACCTCTAATCGCTCACGTGGTTTTTGTATCCATTCTTTATAACTATGTTTCTTCAATAAACTTCCGGTTCCTAGTCTGCGCTTAGGCTTGTCTTACTTGTCCAAGTTTTTCGAGCAGTTCTTCATAGTCAGAGATTGTATGAACTCATCACTAAATGCACGTATTTATTTCTACAGCGTTTATTAGTTTGTTGTATTTATTTGTACAGTCGTTTTTTGTGTGCAAGATTTACTGTAGTTATTGCATTCCAGTTGCCACATGCTGTTGTCTCTTCTATTGTGGCAAAATTAATTAACCTTTCTTGTGCAAATTCCTTATTTAGCGCATGTTCTCGTTTGCACAGCATATTAACATTATTGTTTTCCCTTCTTTTTCCAAAGTTCCATTGGTGTTTCATTGAACTATCCATTGCATGATGTACATCACCCCTTATGTAACACCCCTATCAATGGAGCCTTTAAGGAAAAATAAACTGAACTGAATTGCACAACCTTTCAAAATTCATTTCTGATTTCAACTCCCTGCACCCTTCGATAACATTTATGCACACACACTCGCAGGAGAGTGTTCATTTTCTTGTCACTGTATCGGTCAGTGGCACCAACAACCAACAGTATCTGCATTTCTGCAGTAGTTACCCCCATCAGTGCAAGACAGGTGTCCCCTACTCTCAAGCCCACAGACACAGAAGAATTGGCTCTGGAATGGCATAATTTGACACCCACGCACAGGAATTGAGAGCAGCCTTCTTGTATCAAAAGTACCCAGAAAAAAATCATTGAGCATGCTCGCTCTTCGGACCAAGAAGAAAAGGACTGAAATAAAGGCAGCACGACAGGGGCAAATCTAATCCTTGTGTACTCCGCCTCTGTGCTAAGCCGCCACTTCAACATACTTAAACAGAGTAGTCGACTCTCTGCCATTTTTCAAACCCTGCCCAAGGTGGTTTACTGCAGAAATAAAAACCTGACTGAGACTTACTTGCTGGTAAGGGCAAAAATGCACAAATCACCATTAGTGCTGTAGACCACGCGGAAACCTCGTTGCAGGGTGTGCACACACGTGGTGACGAAAATACAGTCAAAGCCTCCTATTCAGACTTTGCGTATAAAATTAAGGAAGACCTTAATTGTGACTCGGCCAATGTGGTATACAAATTTCACTGTGAATTGTGCAAACGGGAATATACTGGACAGACAGAAACCGTGTTCAGTTTGCGTTTCAACAATTAAAGGACACTCATGAAAGGCCTCCCTAATTTGCCGTTCTCCAAACATTAATCTGCCTGGTCACTCTTTGGAGCACATAAGCGTTATACTTTTACAACCCGACTTTCAGAACACACGGGAGCACGAACAGCAGGACTGATATTTGATAAACAAATTCAAATCACTCTCCCACACAATCAACGAGAGTCCTGGGTGACTGACGTGCCTCTGTGACCAATTGTAGCACCCAGAAAAGGAATTTATAATTAATTTATACATATGCAGGTTTGGACACACGGGACAACAATAAACAATCGAGTGCATGAAAACAGTCAACGTCCGATTTTTCGGACTCCCTAGGGACCGCGAAATTGTCCGAAAAATCGGGCAGCCCGAAAAAACAAATTCATGCTTTTTTATTCTGCTCAAGCGGTCAAATCACCCCAACCATGTCCAAAATAGCTTTAATGCCTCCCAGTACACTTATCAGGCATTTTGGTGGGTGCCCAGGCTCTCGCAAATACATTCGGTACCTGCCGCCAACCCCGCCTAACTATGCCAACTGCCACTTACTTGCAAATTTGCGTCTCGTGATGAGCGCCGCTGATACCAGCAAAGCGCGGGATAGGTTACGGCTCTCTCGCATGGAACGTTTAGAAACGATGGCGCGGAACACAAGGACTGTTGCGGAAGAGCAAACGTCTCGTCCAGCTTTCCCCGATGCGCGTGCGCACACATCGCCGAATCTCCGCCGATGTGCAATTTGCTGCCGTGTGAAGCCGATTGTTTCTAGTTGTGTGCAGCACATCGTCAACTAAGGTGACGCTGTCACTGTACTGCTGCTGTATCGTACGCATGCATTTGTCATGAAAGTGTTCATGATGCCCACTCTGTTCCTGACCGCACACAGGCGCGGCAATGGCGAGCTCGTTTCATTCATGAAGGCAACACGTCTGTGCGGCGCACTTAGCGGTCTCTCACAAAAAGGCAGCATGAAAGGCGGCGCGGCGCGTTTGGGTTCCCGCGTATTAAATGTGTGCAGTATGCATGCAACTGCGCTGGGCCACATGCACTACCGAGCAGTTAACTGAAGATGCTTATCGTAAGGGTTGTCAGTGATTAAGCCGTGCTGGTGCGTTTGCCACCTGCTGCCATCATGCCTCCGTGCATTTCCGCTGCTTATCCGTAAAGACATCGCCGCACAGAACCGTGATAGCGGCCCCTTAGAATTTCTGGTCAGCTTCAGCCCATACCACTTCGGCATTGTGGCAAAGCTGACTTTCGGACTCTGCTACTGTCGCAAAAAGATCGACTTGCGGAAGCGCTGGTTCGAACCTACGAGATGATAGACACGGCAGAGGTGGGGGGCTTCAATTATTGCCTTTCAGACCTGCAATTTGGGCAGAAAGTCCGAAAAATCGGACGCTGAAGAGTTTCAGCGTACGAAATTTCGGACGTTCTTATACATTGACATCTATGGGGCTGGTGACAGGGCCGCGAAAGCATCCGAATTTTCGAGCATGTCCGGAAAATCAGGCGTCCGAAAAACCGGCAGTTAACTGTAATACCCATAGGGGCAGTTCTTCCGCTACCTATAGTATTTGCATGGTCACCATATTTGAACGAATGGTGATGTTTTAGTAGTAATGTTTAAGCTTAAATGTGCTAATGCTAAAATGACGACATAGCGTATTTTTACACTGACAAAAGTAGTATTCAAGAAGACTAAGCAGTTTTGCCACGGTCTGAAGCGCTCGTGAATATGGAGGAAGCTAAGATTTGTTTAATGGAGAACAAAACCCTCTAGATCTGCTGGTATTAGTTGGAACAGTGCACCGCTCGGGCACATTGTGCCTTGCATCGAATACGGAACACTGGGCCGCACTGCTCGTCAGCACTCACGCTTGTCAAGTGCGCCTCGCAAGCATGGATGGGGTGAGGATAACTTTCTGTGCTCGCCTGTCGGCACGTATGCAATGTCTTCCTTGACGTAAAGGCTATTTACGTGTGTCAGGTACTGAACTGCTCGTGAGATAAAGATCAGGCTGTGCATAGATATTCGCCACTTTGTGGGGGTATCAATGGGAACCAACGCGCAGGGGTTGTGCTTCAGTATGTGCTGGGATAATGCATTTTTTTGTACACTAACTTATGCCTCGGTTTGTAGTAGGCGCGTTGCTTATGAATGTACCGTGCTTGTAATCAGCCAAGCCATTTTAAAAATACTGCTTTATTGTTAAATTCGAGGCCCTGACTTACTAATGTTTGAAGTTTGAAAAACAACATGTAGACGAAAACGCGCTCTATTTTTGGAAAAAGACGTAATTCCATTCCCGTTCCATTGCGTGCAGAAGGCGCTTAATTCCATTCCCATTGCATTCCTCCAAGCGTTGTCCCCATTCCATTCCGGGGTCGCGAAAATGTGGAATGATTTCGGAGTCATTTCAATTCTGGAGTGGCAACTCCGCAACACTGGTTGGAAGCATTAAACCACACACTTTGCGCTATTAGCATTGTGTGATGACTGGTTTTTACTCTTCTGCCACACTATATTACATATGTTAACACGATTCCTTGCCTGACATGACGCTGTGTGGAGTGTTTTTGCGAAGTAGTTACAAGCACCACCGTGGCCCTCTCGTGGAAGACCCGACTGCCATGCAGAGGGCGCGGGTTAAAATCGCATCCGACCCTAAAAATTGTTTCTCATTTAATTTTTTTTCTTATTTCACGCGATAGCGATCATGGACACCCGCGGCGGCGGACAACTATAGCGCCAAAATCAGCTGTTATCTCATAAAAAATTTCGCTGTAACAAGCTTCAGCGCCGACAATGCCCTCTCCACTTTGGCCTGTGTGACAGGCGCGCAAAAGTCCCTTGTGTTAATAATAATAATATCTGGAGTTTAACGTCCCAAAACCACGATATGATTATGCGGGACGCCGTAGTGGAGGGCGCACTTGCGTTAATACAGTAGAACCCCGCTGTTACGTTCCTCACTGCTGCGTTTTCCCGGCTGTTACGTCGTTTTCCGCCGGTCCCGGCATAGCTCCCATAGGATACAATGTATTGGGAACCCCGCTGTTACGTCGTAACTGTCGGACCGTTCCCGTAGATACGTCGCGAAGTGCGCTCGGAGCCGACCGAGTGACTACCAAAGAGAGTGGCCATGGTGCATTTTCACGCAGTTTGGCCTCGTTTGACCGTAATATAGCCGCATGAGGCGCAAGCAACAGAATCTTTCAATTGATGCAAACAAAAGCATGGCCTTCGAGATTCAAATTGCAAAGATGGCGTCTATGACGTAACTGCTCGCGAAAGCAAGGCCTTCGAGATTGGCATTTACTATTGACAAAAGCATAGCCTCTGAGATTTGTATTGCACAAACATGGCGTGAATGACGTAACTGCTTGCGAAAGCAAGGCCTTCGAGATTGGCATTCACTTCTGCCATCGCGTTGGCGTAGACTCATCATCATCGTTATTTGTCGGAGAACGGGAGGAGTTCGAGCTGGTTGGAGCTCGCGTGGTCGTGCGTGCGGTTCGCGTCGGACTCGCCGCGCCGGTCGTGATTGCGTGTGCTTAGTCTTTCATGCCTACAGCTGTTGGTGTTAAAAAAATCACATACGTTGATTACATTTCTGTTGATGAGGCCGTCCTAAGCTCCGCGTTTCTATCCATCGACTAGATCGCGGCTGAGCGCGCCAATTTTCGTGCTACTCGTAAGAATTGAAATGAAATTCTGTACCACTAAATATTTTGCCGTTTTTCCTGTTTTTCGGCTCTTACGTTTCCCGTCTTACGTTTATTCCTACGGTCCCTTCAAAACGTATCAGCGGGGTTCTACTGTATAAACATATCTGGTTGCCACTGTTTTCGTTTTTCGCACAATTTCAACAAATCTTTGCTTTGGAATTCCTGCTGAGGTATGCGCCAATACTGTACTGAGATATGCTCACATTGCACGAGCTCAGTTGTTCCGGATTGCGAATTTTAACACGAAAGTGTTTTATGCCGGGTCCACCAAGACTTCAGTGACATATTTCCGTCATGGAAATGACGTTGAAAGAATTACACGATCAATGGCAAGAGAGAAAAGATTCCGTCAACGGGCATCGAACCACACGTTGCTCGGTGATCCGCAACAACAGATGCCTGGCACGCTATCCACTGCCCCACGGTCAGACTCTAGAGGCTTTACAAACGCGCTCTTTTATATCTACCACTCTCCCGGTCGGCAGGGTAGCGTTGCCCTCTGGGAGTGGTAAGGTAAAGTAATTCGTCATTACTGTGGCCTCCGTGATTATCACCTGCAACGCCTTACGTGTCCGTCCCATTCGGCGCGTTTTCAATAGAAGTTCAATTTCGTCAATGCCTTAACACCGCGAGGTGGCGAACCTCAGCCCAAGTGTCGTAAAAACGTTGGCCTCGCTCATAGCATTGCTCTAATTCAAACCAAAAATAGCTCTGCAACGCGTGCCTGCCTCACCTGGCTGTAACACCGTGTTCCCCGCTCACGCGCTCACCCCAAGAAAAATTGCAGCCGGGCTACCGGGCGGCACGATGCACTTTGCGTTTCCCTCTAATCCGGCCGCGGTGTTCAATCACATTTTAACATGCCACGGGATGGCGACCAAGTTCTGCGTCCAATATGCGACGCTCTTCTGGCTATCACACCTCGTTCTCTAATTACGCTTTCACCGTTAACTACTACAGCTACCATAAGGGTTTGTTTAACCATTTAACATGAACGTTAGTCGTCGGGATGGAGATGCACCAGCACCATCAAAGTGGGGGCATACACGTTAAACAGTGCCATTAGCTGCCAGGCATCAATATACATTGTGCAAACTCTCTTATATCAATGTACAGTAAAAATTCAATTACTTCTGTAAGGGCACGCTTTACTTTCGTGGTATTCCGATTCCTATGACGGAGGGATCAACCATGTTTTTTTTCGTGAACCGAAAAACGATTGAAAAAATTTCGGTTTCACTCCGGAACGAAATAATATAAAGTTTTGGTTATGTTTTCGTTTCGGTCAAAAATATCGTTTTTTTTTTTCGTTTCTGGTTTTCGTTCCGTTCCGACACAGTGGTGAGGAGTGTGGAGTACATCAACTCAAAAAATGATTCCTTTGGTGACTTCTTTTGGAGAGTCTTGGATACACTTACCAAGAAGGCACCAGCTTTGTTGGTTGCCAACAACACTGCAGTGAATTTACTGCAGAGTTGATTCACGTCTACACTGTAACTAGGATGCATTTCTTTGCAAGACAAAAGTGTCAAGACAATGGCAGTGCCATCTAAGCACAGAGAGAAAGAAAAAAGTCTAAGCTTGTATGATATTCAAATGCTCGGGACAAGTCTGCTTATAAAGATACATATTTCTTTTCATAAGTTAATGCCACTATACTTGTGAACAAGTGTGTGATCATGGCAAGTGTTCTTGTGTCAATATATTGATGTTTTCCTATTTCTTTCCACGAAATTTGCATTTTCTGTTTCAATGATCCTATATATTATCTACTGACAGACATCCAGAAATCTGAACACTTGAAAAGAAGAAAGTGCACTGGTATATGTGATCTGAAGAGAGAAATCACGTCGTTTCAGTGGGATTTTCAACGAGGGTCTTAGGTCTAACCGTACAACAAAAGCTCAATTTCAACTTGCTTTAGGGCACGGCACGCTGAGGTGCTTATCGCTGCGCAAAGTTTATGTGCACAGCGTCGAAGATTCCATGCTAAGACTCAGGAAAACGGCTTTTAAATAACTACCAGCAGGAAACAGACGAATCGCAGCTTTTACCGAGGCTTCGTTGAGACGTAGCTCATACAACTGAGCTCCAAATTTTGCTGCTAGTATCTGAAACAAGAAATTACAGGGCAGCGAAACGGCTCTTTAATCGACAAGTGCACGCCTAGCACCACGCTTACGCGAGCTACAGTTTTTAATGGGGTACCGGAAAGACATAGCTTACGTATCTAGGCCCGACGTTATACTCCTCGTGCCTAAAACAAGAAGTTGCGCTGCAGGGCTCTTTGTTCACCTGAAACCGTCGTGTAAACGCCGCACACCGCGCCTAGCTGTGGCAGAGAACCCTCGTTTGCTTGGCGCAAAGTTCGACTGCAGCGCCGCGGTGGCAGGAACTGCAGCCTGCCGCCTGCTCCCTGTAGGCCAAGCGGGGAGTTCGGAAATTGAAAAGTATCTATAAACGTTGGACCCACCAACCGAAATGTTTGACAGTATTTTCCGGTGTATAAGATGCACCTTTCTTCAGATATTTTTGCTGGTGCGCCTTATACAACGGTACGCCTTAAATATGCAAAAAGTTATGCGATTCTGCGAGACCAATATGTCGATATTTCATTCGCGAGTGAGATAAACTGAGCGCAAGAGCATTCGTAAGAATATATCTAACCTTGTTATGACAATGAAGTGGGTGTGGTATTAGATGTCGGCTACTTGCTATTCAAGCAGTGTGGTGGCCACGGAGACCGCAACAAAGCCACCACTGTGCTGTTCCAATTGTTTGTTCTTAAACGAAGCATTAAGCCCACGGAACTGAGGCAATAAATTAAAAGGGAGCTGCTAGCCCCCTCTTAAGCCCCAGGTGATGGCGATCCTCTTTTTGGCTAAAGGGTTCAGTTAAGGAGGGGGATGTGGGGTTGCACACGCAACCCATTGTCTTCAACGCGGCGGCACCTCGGCTGCGTGCTACGTTTGCACGTGCAGTGGCGAGGGGGTTGCATGGGAGAGGGCATTGTGCCGCTCCCGCAGCCCTTTGCGCCCTGCTCCCTGGCCGAAGTCGAGATGCCCCGTTTTACCTCCTTGCCTTTTTCTGGAGAGGCTCCTCTCCAGAGCCCAAGGAATGCGCGCCGCTTTCTTGGGGAGCTCCTCGTCTTTCAACTCGAGCAGCGGTGACGACCACACCACAGCTCGATCGAGTCGGGAGCCACCCGCCATCCTCACCCCCTGCGCAACGCCCGGTCTATTGTGAGGTGACATATGGCCTCAGGGCCGGACTGCGAAGCCACGAGTGGAGTACGAGCCTTACCACTCTCAATCTCGTGTGCTTCCCATTTTGTTGTTTTGACGTTGTCGTGCGGAACTTTTCCGCCGCTTTGTTCCTACCTTATATTTTGTTGCATTGCTGGTGCTCTTGGCACAACAAACTGTGTCAGGCAAAGAACTCGTCTCTGTTACCACTGGCCTGAAACCCGCCGTGGTCGCGACTCAACACGAACCACGAGTTAGGGGTCCAGCTCTGACTGTTAGGGCTGCTGCGTAGCGCTAGTAGCGAGTAACTACACTCCTCTAGTGCGTGGTGCGATCCAAAGACGGGACAGTGTCGCACGCGCGATCTGTTTGTTACAAAGTAACCCCTATATTTGGCACCTAACGTGGGGACAGGGGCCTCATCCCTCTGGTCGCTGAAAACCGAGCTTTTACACAGACTGGGGTGTCGCGTCAAGTTCAGTGCGTCTGTGTACATTCGTGTCTCTTTCTTCTTCATCTCTCTCTTTCATCCACCCGCCGCTTTCTTGAGAGTTTCCTGCTTGTCATCGTTCGAGCGTAAATTACCCTAGGCCTGGTCTCTGTTGAGGTAACGTGTACGGAAAGAGGCAAGTGCCACTTTTCAAGAAGTATTGGGCACTCACTTCAAAGCTTCTGTTGCGAAGCGCGGACGAGGAAAGGAGTGCTGAAAGTTTCCGCCGAGATACAACATTCATTTTTGGTGGCGGGAGTTCGTTGGATAACCTGAGACCTTCGTCATGCCGTTCCGGTGAGACTGACCCCCCGCTCTGCCTTTGATTCAGCGATTCGGTGAGTCTAATGAATTTTCTCTGAGCCCCTACGCGTTTCTAGCCTAATTCTGTAATAGTTGACGCACTATTTCGCGCCCCGTGTTGCTGCTGGTCACGATTTCGGCACATGCCAGCAAAAGGGCGAGAATGGCGAAACAACCGCCAAGCGGACAAAGACGGGTCATAAAACGAGCCCGGTCTGCGAACAGGCGAGCGCCTCAGGCACCCCCCCGTTGCGTGCGCAGAAGGGGACGCATCTCTGCAACCCCGTGACGATGACGCGAAGGCCGTCCTGATGAAAAGCCGGCCACAAGACAAACCATCCCCATCTGGGCTCTGGATTTGTCTATTTCTTTTTGTTTTTTGTAGTGGCCCGAAGAGCTGCGAACAAACCGTGGAGTGACCCAGTTGTATATATTGTAAACAGTTTCTTCGTTTGTCACTGGTGATGCGACGGCCTCCGGGAGGTGATGCGCCGGGACGTGCTGGTATTGCACGGGTGCGACGCTGTAACATTGCTGGTATTGCAACGAGTGTGTGGGGTTCGAAGCAGCGTCGGGCGCTGCTGGCCCAAAGGGTAGGAGGGAAGGGTTCAGTTCGCATGGTCCAGAAGAGCTCGGCCCAAGTTTGCATGCCACCTCTTTTACCGCTTTCGGCGACCGAGGCGTGTAAACAGATGGGTAAACCCCGGCGCAGAGGTACGAGGTGTTGCACCACTGCATTTGTTATATTTTATTGGCCTGTCTTGAGAGTGGTAATGCTTACATTAAGGTTAATTCGCTCTGGGATTTGGCGCGGCATAGTTTGAATGTTCGTCTATCGCCGTCACCTCCACGTCTGTCCATTTCGTAGACAGCACGTTGTGGACGTCCATTTCGGTCGGTGTCGCGAATGGGCAGTGTGCGTCCATGGGAGGATTATCCACTAGTGTCGAGGTCATACGTCAATGCGCTAGTGAGGACCACGCTTACTATATGAATGAACTGATCAGACAGAGAAACAATGACAGAGACCGGCTGTACAGATGCTATGCACATTAATTTGACTTACCGTATTTACACTTGTAGGCAGACCGATTTTATCAAAGTTTGAAGTCTGAAGTTGGGGGTCGACTTACAATCAAAACTAGTTTCGATTCTAAGGTCGACTTTCTAACTTTCTAAAAATCCCTGCATAGTGCCGCAAAGCTAGCTTTTCTGCATAGCTTCGAAGCACTGCCGTGAAGCCAGCTTTGCACACCGGAATTCGAGATAGTTTTCTTCAGCGACATCGAAATAAATTTCCTTAATGAAATGCTCTCGCATTTTAATTTTCTCTTGATGTGTGATTTTAGGGGGGTCGACCTACATTCGAGTCGACTTACAATCGTGTAAATATGGTATGATAGCGGACAATGTCTCCTCTAATTCACTTCTCGTCGTTATACCGGCAGGCTTTGGATTTCCACATTCGGCTAGTGGCTTCCTTGCAGGCAACCTCTCTTTCCTTGGCTTTTCCTATTCTTCGCCCTTCGTGCGGTGTTTAGGTCCTCTTGAACGCCCAACTATTGCTTTTATGGTGTTTGTTTGAATATGTTTCGCTATTTTATATTCTATAGTTCTTTTGTGTACAGTCAAACTCCGCTACAACGAACTCCGCTACAACGAAAATCCCGCTTCAACGAAGGTTTTTCGATTCCCCGCCCGCATCCCATAGGCCTCAATGTATTAAAACTCCCTCCACAACGAACCACTTTTTTATTGTTCTCCCAGTTCAACGAAATTTTACCGGGACACAAGTCACTCGATCTGACTCGGACTGAACCACTCTAAGTAATTTTAATAAGTTCTAACAATGTAAATTATATAGTAGCAACATTTCTCATGGTAAAAAACGGCGCGCAAAAAAGGTACACATGACAGCGGTTGTCCTGTGCATTTGTCCACTTTGTTTTTTCCCCGAGTTGTTTCTAACGGAGAATTCCTATCAGCTGACTCGCATTCAGATTCTACATTAAACATTCTCCTCGTTTTCTGACAGCTAAAACGGTCGCAAATGCACCAAAGCCGCATGTAATCCGCCGAATGCTGCAAAGCCAGGGGTATCTACCATAGCCATGGGGGACGCCATCGTTGGTGCTTGATGACGATGCCAACGATGCTGCGCAACATTCTCTGACAGCCAGCGGCTTGGCCGACCGAAGCCTAGCCGAATCCCTATGTTGGATATTGGCTGCTGGCTCGGCCATCTTTGCGTGTGCCTTTTTTTACACGTGTTTAGTGGGCGAGCACCAAGCCGACCAAGCGAACCCAGCAGCGTTAGTCCTCGCCCAGTTAGCTCGCTGGTCCTGCACGCTTCGCTTCGTCAGCTACGACCCGTGCTTTTTTTCTCGATCTCGTCTATGGTTGCCAGGGCCTATGGCGGCGCCACAGAGCAAGAAACAGAAGTTTCTTTCGCTCGAGCAAAAGGCAGAAATCATCGCCGCGGCAGCAGCCAGACGGAAAAAGGGACTCATCGCGGAAGAGTACGGTACCTCGCCAAGTTCGCTGTCGACGATACTGAAGTCCGAAGCGAGTATTTCAAAGGCACTAGCGTCGGGCACATCTGCTCAACGCAAGAAGACGACCCAGCCAGCCCACGTAGAGCTTGACAAGGCAGTGTATGCCTTGTCATACGGTGCACAATCGCGAGGCAGTGCCTCGCGATTGTGCACTGTATGTTTCTTTCAAGTGTCCGTATGTGTATTCCGTTTCTTCTGCTCTGGGGTGCGAGATCGCGGGAGCGCTGGCCGAAGGGTAGGTTGGCTCTCCAAACCTGTTTCTTTGTTTGTTTGTTTTATAGGTGTGCCATTTGCGGCCACTAATCGACATATTTTGTAACTTGTATTAGCTAATTGGTGTCCTGTAATTATGTTACGTACGATTGGCTGTATCGAATTATTGACCTCTTTGTACTAAAATCCCAGCAATAAACCACTCATTTGGAGAGTGTCGCCTAGGGTCTCCCTCGCTGAGCGCGACGGCTCGCCGTCCCTTTGCGGTGACGGGCCGAGTTCTCACGCGCAGCAGTGCGAACAGTGCACAGCGCGAGACGAACGAGGACGCGGCACCTTGCGTGAAGCTCGCAGTGCTCGAACCCGCAGTGATGTTTGGCGCGTACGGCTAAGAGTATATAGTGAGGACCGTGCCCGCCGGGAGTTGGCGGTAAACGCAACGAATAACTTAAGTAAAACCAATTGACGAACACCACACCGTGCAGTGCTATTGTCGTTTATGTTCCTGCCAAGCCACATAACGCCATAGAGGCAACGCCAAAGATGTGCTTCAAGGCGCTTACAACGCTAGGTAAAAGAGTTACTCAGAGGCCAACAACTGCAACCCAGCTTTGCTGCCAACCGAGGCGGAAGATGTGGCTTCAAATTCAGTGAAATAAATACAGCATAGACCGCTTATAACGTATAGTAAAACCTCGGTAATTTGTACTCGTTAATTGGGAATCCCGGATAATTTGTATTATTTGCGCGGTCCCAAATTTTTACATGTCAATTTAACCGGATAATTGGTGCGGCCAGTCTGCGACTTCCCGGTTAATTGGCACACTTGGCCGCGACTTCCAAGATATGCAAAGGGTGTTGCGAATCTCGGAGGCTGTAACTAAAACATGCATTTTTTTTTTGATGTACGGATCTCGAAGGCCATGTTTTTTTTTACCGGAAATACGTCGTAGACGCCATGTTTTAGCAATTGCCAGGCGGCGATGCGTGCGGTTGCGATCATGATCATCATCTCAACAGCGATGTTAGCCACTCTAGCGAAGTGAATGTTTTGTGGAGTCTTTGTGCCATTTGGATGTCGGCTGGCGAGCATTGTGCGATTCGGTGCGACTGCTCCATTTGTCTCCTGTCTCCGCTTGAGTGTCTTCCCTGTGAATTAGTTGATTGAGGTGTGCTTGGAAGGAAGATGCCGAAGTACAAGAGCTTGTCCCTGCACGAAAAGGTGTGCTTAATTGAAGAGGCCAGCAAGTCGACGGCGTCGAAAACGGCTCTCGCCGAAAAGCACCACGTGCCTCTGTCAACGCTGTGCAACATCATCAAGAATAAGGAGAAAATTCTTGATGCTTACAGCAAGACGCACTCGTCAACGTACACGAGTACGCCCGCCTACGTACGCCGACGTTGAAGCAGCTCTGATCGACCGGCTGCAGAAAGCCAACGCAGCACACCTTCCTGTGAATGGGACCATATTGCGTGAGAAGGCCAACCAGCTGGCGCTGCAACTTGGACATTCTGAGTTTAAATGCAGCAATGGATGGTTTTGCCGATTTAAGGAGCGCAACAACCTGACATTCGTGACTGTTTGTGGCGAGAGTGGCAGCGCGGATCAGTCTGTTGTCGACGGCTGGAAGCAGCACACCTTGGCTCCACTACTCGCCAAGTACGAAGCAGCAGATGTTTACAACCTTGATGAAGCTGCTCTGTTCTACAAAATGTTGCCTACGAAGACGTTCGCTTTGAAGGAGGCAGACATTAAGGGGCGGAAACAGAACAAAGATAGAATCACTGTTTTGTTTGGTGCAAGCATGTGCGGTGAGCACAAGCTGCCACTACTTGTTATTGGGAAGACAGAAAAGCCTCGTTGTTTCAAAAATGCACGACTGCCATCCAAGGATGACCTGATCTATAAAAACAACAAGAAAGCTTGGATGACGGCTGCACTCTTTGAAGAATACGTGCGGCACCTTGACCGCAAGTTTGCGGCCGCAGGGCGCAGCGTTTTGTTCGTCGTCGATAATTGCCCAGCTCACGGCGACATTCAGAACCTGCAGGCAATCAGGCTGGTCTTTCTACCCCCACGTCGCTATTGCAGCCGATGGACCAGGGCGTCATACACCATACCAGGAAAATATATCGCTACAATCTGTTGAAGCGAATGCTCCTTTGCTATGACAACGGAAAGGAGTTAACATTGACCTCCTCGGTGGTATTTGCCTCATTGTTCACGCATGGAGGCAGCTGGAGGCCACCGTTATTCGACGGTGTTTTGAGCACGCCGGTTTTGTGAAAGAAGAGGCAACCTCCGCTGAGTTTGCTGTCACCGCTGTCACTTGCCCGTTTGATGAAGAAGGGGAGACTCTCTGCGCTCGATATGAGGCTTTGCACGCGGACGAGGAGTGCACTCCAATCGGATTCTCCGAGTACGCAAACGTCGAGTGCACAGTGCAGACGTGTTACGCCGACATCGACAGCGAGATAGCTGCGAGATCGACCGATTCGGCCTCTAATGTTGACAGCGATGACGAGCCCTCCCGAGCACCCCTTTGGCGGATGTCATCGATGCCTTGAGTGTTGTGCGCAGCTTCGTCGAGTGCAACGGCGGCGAGGCTGAGATGCTGCGCCTCATTGACAGGCTGGAAAATATGACTTTCAGTGCTGGGAACTACCGAACGCGTCAGTCACGTATGGAGGAATTTTTCCAAGTAGGCTGACTTGCCACAATAGAGTGTGACTTCCGTACATCACGTTTTCTGGCTGATTTCTTTGATTTCGCGTTGTTTTCGGATAATTGGGAATCCCGCTTAATTGGGATATTTTTCTCGGTCCCGAGGCCTTCGAATTAACGAGGTTTTACTGCAAGTCGACGGTGTCACGAATATCCACACTATAAGCGGTACTGCACTATGACCAAACAACATTCTTGAAAGGTTGCACATGTGCAAAACATGACCAACAGCAGGCGCGCGATTACAACTAGTATCGAGGTATGCGACTGGGACTTAAGTTTGCATCTGCTTACATTTGAAAACGTTGAACGGTTAGCGTCCACGGACCTGCGGTTCCGACATAACGAACGCGGAAAAAATGCGCCGTCATGGGAAGTCGCTGCGGTATCGCTGCGCATGCGCGATGTCGAAAACGGTGGCGACCACAAACACCACACTAGTGTTTCACACACACCACGTTTTCGTAAAGATGTAAGTCACCCCTTCTAAATGCACAACTGCAAAATGTTTCATTGATTCGGCAGCAAACCGAACTTCTGTAGTCCGCGGCCACCGACATGGCAGCTAGCGCTTGTTAGGCCTAGCGTGCGCGTTGCAACTTGGCATGCCGTCATGAGAAGCTTGCCCTAGACAACACGGAGATCGGGCGTAGAAGAGATCGCACTCGCGAGCTAAACCAAGGGCATCACACGTGAACAAAGTTTCGGTTTGCAGTCAGGAGAACAGCCACGGCAACTATCCTGAAAAAGTATTTCAAGTTTGTAAGTCCGCCTGTTGGTGACAAAGGCGAAAGCGCAATCGCATCTCAAAGCATTGTTACTTGCGAAGGAATCGAGGTTGCACGCGCGATATCTGCACTCTACAATGAAGCAACTATTTTCCCGACGGATACAAACAGCGGTAACGTGCTCTTGATGCGGACGCGGGCGCCTGTACGTAGCGGAGCGCGCATGTCAAGTGGAGCGCACATGTCAAGCGGAGGCGCATGTCAAGCAGCCGAAGTAAAGGGCGAGACAGACGGTACGATTTTCCATGCGATGCGACATCCGACACGACGGTGGGGAAACCGGAATGGTGACCTTTCATAGCATCGGACAGCCCCTATTCCCTCTCCCCCACTGCTGCGTCGGACACCGCATCGCATGGAAAATCGTACTGTCTGTCTCGGCCTTAAAGGGGGCAAAGGCTTCTCTGTCGACCATGCAACCGCTCCCTCCTCACACCACGCACCCGCGCCGGGCTGCTGCCCCCCATCGCCATCCCTTTTTTCCTTTTTTTCTCCCCCCGCTCCTGTTCGTTCGTTCCGCGTCCCCTCCTCCTTTGTAACGCCGTCGCCGCTCTCTGTCCCACCGACACATCTCCGCTGAGAAGCATGCTCACTCCCTCGCATCTCTGAGAACGTTCCGGCAGCCGCATTATAACCGGTCTTTCATCTCGGGGGACTGCACAATAAGCGGTATGCGTATACATGGAGTTCTATGGGAGGGTAAACGGGAGTCATAAAAAACCGCATTATAGCCGGTACTGCACTGAAAGCGGTTAGGTTAGAAATGGTCTGAGCTGTACTTTCCTTTAAAGAATTCTATAAAAAGGCCACAGGAAGCGTGATTGATGTCTCAATTTGCACTAACGCCGCGCATGGAGGATTTTATTATTCTGCTACATTGATGACTGATTCTGTGCGATGAAGACAGCAGCTATCTATAGAGTTTCATTGCACTCCAAAATTGAAGTAAACACTCATACATGTCAAGCATCAAGAGGCCTTCATGAGAAAAAGAGCCATTTCAACAGTCTCCTTCATTAACACAAGGCCAACTAATGTCAAAAGATACTTCATTTCCTGTTACTTGACTGCATCACCAAAGCCTCACTAAAAGAACTGTAGTTGACAGATCATAAAGGCTGTGCACAGATTCTGCGAATGGCAGCCACACACATCTCACAAGCCTAATAAGTAGAACGCTGGGCTGTTCATCCCAAGCCAACACTCTTCAAGTGTGCTTGTACTGTCGTCGTCAGCAACTGGTGAAATGTGTGTCAGGTAACACTGACCTCCCCGTCAGTTTGCCTCGTCCACATGAGCGGGGCATAGAGTTTCCTAAAATGACCTAGAGGGAACTCTGGCGCTGCGATCGTTCAGCCACCAGGGAATGATGGGTAGTACACGGATTTGCCTAGTCTTCGTGCTTGTGGGCTTCGAACGCACTTGTGGCTTTGTTTATTGCTATGTTTTGGTTTTCTTTCGGATAAAAGGGATCGTTGTGAACTTCGTGACCAGATTTGAATCGGTGAGCCTAAAGAAGTTAAAGGGTGAAGTGAAACTGCTGATTTTTGCTGAACTTCGTTTTGCCACAAAGCGGATGCAGGGACGCGGAGCCAAACGGAGCCGAAAGAACGAAGTTTAGACAAATCCGTGTACTACCCATGATTCCCATGCTGGCTGAAGCGCGATGCATTGCAGCTCCCATAGACACTAGCGCCAGAGTTCCCTCTAGTAAGTATTGTAGGAAACTCTATGGAGCGGGGGTCTTCTGTGGGGAATTTCCCCACCAGCTGAAGTCATCACACCTTTATCCCGCGTGGATTTTTGCCCCATGCGAATTAAGCCACGCACCCACAGCTGTTGTCCCGACTTATTATCAAGAGAGCATGCACAGTTTGTTGACAGAGTTGCACAGCATCCAGAGGTGTGGAAAGTGTGTTGGGCGGGCCTTAACTGTCCAAACAGCTGGCTTTGAGCCCACGTATGGTTTAAACACCACCACCACTGCAAATACTTTCTTGGCCTTCATTTGAAAGTCTCTGTCTGTCTGGGAACGGACTGACTCACCCTCTCGAGCTCGTCATTGCCATGAGTGGGCACCGAGGTTTCGCTGACGTCGCAGCGGTACAACTCGTGGCTGGCCTCATTCTGCTGTCCACTGCCTGCTCAGCAACAAGAGAGACACCTGATCAAGCCCAGTTGCACAGCTTCTACAGAAAACACTGCACTTGTCATTTACCATCCACTGTAAAAACTGACACTGATCATTTTTATACGGGGATGATACACAGCAACAGTGGAGATAGCCACGCAAAGGATAAACGCAAAAACACGCACAAGAAATGGCATCAACTCACGATACAGAGTTTATTCATGCAAGAAAGTTTGCCAACATTCTTAGGCTCTATTCGTGCTTGGCAGCCTATCTTTTGATGCCCTATATGTGTCTTCAATGTACCTAGAACCAACGTTAAAAATAAAGTGGTACACCTTACACAAGTGACACCTTTGGTGCAATTGCTTCCAGTCAGTTGGGCTTTGAAGTCTAGTTATCTAGTCAACTTTCATCTATGTTGACATGTCTGCTAAACACTAAGGTGGCCCACAAAAATATAAGACGGGAAACAGTTATGAGGGAGAAGTATATATACTGAAACCTCCATACAACAAAACAGATATAACGAAGTAAGATGAATAGTCTTGCAATACATATAGTGTTAGAAATATACGCTTAGTATAAAGAATTTTTGGATATAACGAAGCTATTTTCGTGTAAGATGCAACTTCGTTATAACAAGCTATGAGTGTATTAACGTTCCCCAGAGAAAGTTTATTGGTCTTTAACTGAGAAATATTTCTGAAATTCAGTCCCATATATTGTTAAGTATATTGCTATAACCATACTAAACATACATGTTTAGTCAAAAGTGCACACTTCCGTGTTGCCGGAAGTATATGTACATGCAGCTGCCCACCTGTGAAGTGGCGCAGTGAGCACAATTCACTTTCATTAGCATAAAAACCACCTAGCCCTTTGAGGGTTTAAATGTACATGTACAGAATAGCGGTACGTTTAAAACGGGCGCCTTCTTGATCATTTCTGCATGTGCTGCCACACTTCGGGAATATGTGGAATCTTTTTCATGCGCCAATGTCTATGCGTTGTTTTTTGCTTCGCAAAGCGGCGCGCCTGCGGTGCGGCTGGTTTAAAACGCCCGCCTTTTTCAATAATTTCTCTTGCTTGGAATGTGTTGCCACGCTTCGGGAATACACGGAATTTTTTTCATGCGCCGATATCTTTCCGTTGTTTTTTTTTTTTTTTTTTTTCTTGCCAAAGCGGCGTGGCATCTTTCACTTGCACAGCAGGACGCGCACAATAGGTGCAGCTGATTTCGGTTTCGCCCTTCAGGTGGTTATCGCTTGTCGCGCCCACAATGCTGATGGTTTTCTGGTTTCTAATCTCCAAAGGGTGACCACTTGCGACTCTCTCGTTTATTGCTTTCTGGGGTGGGATTACATCTGTTTCTGTGCGGCGCTAAATTACACAAACGGCGACACCATGGTTGCGTTTCCTGTTTTGAGGAGCACAAACATTTTTACCGGAAAAGTACTCTAATGCGCTAATTTGTATGTCTGGGAGCTATGTATAATACAATGCATAATTTTATTCATAAAAATCGTATAAGTGTTTTTTTTTTTTAGGATTTTGCTTGATGTTGATACGAATAAGCCATGTAACAACAAAAAGATAAATCTGAGAATTTATTTCAGCAATAAAAAAAACACATTTTTGGACTGCATTTCGCGAAAAGTTCGACCCTCAAAGGGTTAAAAGATATGCCACACAGTCACTATAAAATCAGTGAAAAGAGAGAAATGGTTGGTTAATATTGTTCATTGGCAAGTCTACTGAGCATGTTTCAATAGTGCTATGATGTGCGTTTACTATCCTTCCAACTACTCAGGACATTTTCTCCAACTACATTAATCACACAGCCTCATTAGCAGCTTGCTTTAAATCCAGTTTTGTTGTTGACCACATTGTTGTGCGGTTCCAGCTATGGTGAGCCAACTGGTTAATGCGTTCAAAAAGTACTGACACAAAAATGTTACCTTCTTTTTCTCATGCAATAAACAGCTAACAACCCACTTATCATGGCTGGAAGCCTCGTTTGCTTGAGCGTGTGACAGTTAATTATTTGGGAACAATTTTATAACGGCCAGTCACAGTTTCGGTTGAAAGTGAGAGGCAGGACCCGGCAGTGTTTTCACGTAAACATAGCTGGGCACACAAAAGCGTGTGTACATGAGCACCACGTTGACAACCCTTTTTGACAAAATCAGCCTGTGTGCCGCTATAATCCTCTCTGGGATGTTGTCAATATGCGTGACCCACAATGCACTGAGCACGCATCCTGTGTACCAAGTCCATCAAGGAGGTGCTCCCTGTTTGTTGAAAGGTCTGTTAGGAGAGCCCCTGCAAGGAGCACGCAGCCAACACAAACTCATGATACAGAGTGTTGCTTACATTCAAACAAGTTGGTGTCAATGTTGCGAGGTAGTGTGTCTCATGTGCACTTGCGCAACACGCACTTTAAATTGATTTTAAATATGTACTAGGCTATATTAGCGGTTAATATTTAATAGATGGTGCATATGTGTCCACACAAATCTATCCCAAAAGTCATCTTGCCCTCAAAATTTTGTATCAATACTTCTTTAACAATCGCTTATGTGAGCATAATTACAATGTCAAGAATGTGGCTGGTGGTTTTCTAGTAATGCAATGCAAGATGTGTGGCTGTGTTCTGCTCTTCTTCGAGTGCAGAATTGTTGACAAATAGAAATCAGCTCACAAGAGAGATTGTCCAAGTGCAAGAAATGAAAAGATGAGTGAAATATGCGTAAGTGTGCAGTCCATTGCACTGACAACAAGAATTTGATTTCCTGGGTATGACACCATTTTGCAAGTATACTAATGCTTAGTGGCTTGAGACTTTTGTGCACTGATGTGATCAGGGTTATGAGATGCTATTAGCCACAGGATCAGAGAAATAAATTTGTTGGACGTAGTGCCTGTGTGTGGTTTGTGTGCTTTTTTTTTCATCATGTTTTTCTTGTGCTTTAACCTTTCTTAAAAATGTATGACCACCTGGGTGCAGAGAAGTGCTTTTGGAACAAGGACAGAGCTCTCTACTGCTAGGTCTATGCAGGCACTTTGTGTAAAACAATCGTGGCACTCTTCACATCATCGTCATGCTCACGCTTCTTGCAGAATCACATTCTACTGTTTGTTACACATTTGCAAAATGTAAAGTGACCAACAAAACAAAACTGCATTTAAAACTATGTAGTCAAAAAAATGATTTATCCAGGATCACAAAGGTCCTGCAGTGCATCTCGCAACAGAAAGTTGCCAGTCATTATCTATCTTGTCCCGAGTTGTGGAAGAATAGAAAACACATATCGCAGCACTACTGAATCATGCTCAATGAACTTGCCAATGACCAATATTTACCAACTTACTTGCCTCTTTTCCCTGGTTTTAAATGGTCCTTATGCTCACTGTACCACTTCACAGGCTGCTGCATATACGTACACTTCCAGTAACATGGAAGTGTGCATTTATTGACCTTGACTAAAGGGCCAGTAAACAAGGATTTTGAGAATAAGTGCCGTAATAAGGAAGTTACAGGGTACAGAACAACCCGCTTCAGCTTGGCGTTCCCACCCTGCTCGGCGCAGCGAAGAGAGCTGGGCAGAGGCCGTGTGACTCGCCCACTGCGGCAACATAACGTGAAATCAGAAATTATATTATCGGTGTGCAGCCAACAACCGAGCAAGGCTTCCTCTTGTGTCGCTAGTGTCAGAGAGCATGGTGTACAGTTACTGTAGTATGTGCCTCTTGGGGAACATACACAGTGACTACAGAACTCTAGCATATACACTAACTCTAGCGCCATACGAGAGGTGCGAGGCACTGGTGAGGTAAATAAGTAAGCCTTCCCCTGGCGGTAAACTCGCCTCTTGATCTCGGAGGCTTTAGTTCTGGCGATACCAGTAGTCCCGTCCCCTACCAGAACGGCCGACGGCAGCACAGGAAAACGAAATGCGAACTGTGCAGCAAAAACTGCATACCCGGCAAGGCCAAGGCACCCTTTCATAGTGCAGAGGACCAATCGACCAAGTTGACGCTACGTAGTGTTTCCCATGGGCAACATTACATCACTTCGCAGGCACAGAGGACTGTGTGGCGCGCAGTGCTGTGATATTGCCACCTTTTGCACAATTAGAGAGCTTGCTTGGGAGGTGTAAAAAATAAAAGTCGAGAGCCCGTTTATTTAAGGATTTAAATTGTCTCCTGGTGATCACTCTTTCATTCCTCATCACACAAACCACCATCCGCACAGCCATGGATTGTATTTAACACCAACATATTATCAGACCAAGTCGATGCGTCAACCAAATAATGCAATGGAAGATTACATTTCAAAAACTTTTTCACAGTAAAAAGCAAACTACGTCAATTAAGCTTTCTGAAACGAAAGTTATATAGCTCTCAATCATATCTGTTTTTCGCTCACTTTTTTTGTGGACCACCTTACTGTGTTACAGACGTGTAACATAGGCCAAAGGGGGTGCTCGAGCCGATGTTTCGACAAGTGGACTTGTCTTCTTCCAGGCTGGAACTGATTTCCTTAGCTATCGTGTGTGTATGCTTCGTGCACTCTCCAGAGTGGGAGGGGCAGGGGGTTTCACTGAATGATTGTCAGTGGAAGCACGTGGCATTTTAACAATAGCAGGTTCGAAATTCTGGAAGAAGGGCTTAAACTCTCGTTGGTTTTCGTTGTGTATGTACCATACCAAATCGATTCAAGAGCCCCCTTAGAAATGCCAATACCTGCTGGCTGGAATGTATTGAACTGTGAATAGGTATGACTGTATATTTTCTGTCCCTTCGGGACCGGAAGTTTTGCTGCAGTAGTACGTCGGCTCGAGCACCCACCCCCGGTTTACGGATTTTTTCATCGCAAGCTTCCATCTTCCACTTCCTGCCGTTTTTTTTTTGGATAGGCCAAAGTGGCATTTTTGCTAAGTTTTTCTTTTAGAACCTACGCACATAAACTGACACTTAGAACATTGGTACGTTCCTAGGCCACGCACTAACTATGCTTTTGAGGAATCCTGTTATTGCTTGCCAAATACACTAAATAATTTCAAAGTTACTTGTGAAAATGTGCGCACACTTTCTAAACTTCTATTTGAATATACTTCGTTAGTATGTCCGCAGTGATATTTCTCTCTTTGTACAGTCAAAACTTGTTAATACATACCCGTTTTAACATACTAACGGTTAAAATGAAGTTGTAGAGACGAATCCCCGACCGAGTCTCATAGAGCACAGTGCATTCACCTTAAGGCTTAAGCCACAGTGGTTCTTCCTATGCCGACCGGTTGTGCATACCCCGCAATAACTTTTTGTGCCAGAAAAGTTCACTGCGCCGCTGAACTTGCCGATGCCACAATGTGCCGCAAAGATTTTCAGTCTTTTCGAGGAATGCAGATCAATCGATCAATGATTTGTTTTCTGCGCTTGTGCAGCGATGCCTTTGCGGGTAATCATCGAGGAAGAAAAAGGAAAGGTGGTGGCCACCAGCAAACATGCCAGCATGGCTTATTGCCAACAACGTTTATCACAACAGGCAGCTTTAGAATAGTGTACGCAAAGCTTTGCGTTAGTAGAGAGGTTTAGCAAGTTACGGAAGGTACGCAAATACAGTAAGGCAGTACGGTAGCGTTCCTCCTTTCCCGCTGGTTGTGCTTTTGTCGCTCCCCGTTCCAGTGGCAGTGTGTACCCCAAACGACAGGTGTCTCGTTAACATGCATAGGCTGATGGGCAACAATGAGGCGTGACAACCCCACAGGAATTTCTTAGAAATCTTTTGTGGTGTTGGGGTGCCTTCGCCGGCAAAAGGTCGACGCCCCTGGAAAGGAGAGCGGTACCGTCATACGGTAGTGTTTTGCGTACTGTACGGTAGTGTATTTGCGTACTGTATTCGTATCTAGCTAAAACTCTAGCGTTTGTCACTACTGTGCATGCCCTGTACGCTATGCTCTTGCGGGCCCCCCGTTAGGCGACGGAAATAACATTTCGCTCCCACCGAAATACACTGCCATACGCGGAGTCAAACCCACGACCTCGATCTTAGCAGCGCGACCAAGTCCTCAATACCTTTTACTGTCATGAAGCTTCCGCGAAAGTTGATATAGGACAGGAGCAGCCACTAGGGGCGCCCTTGCCCGTGGGGGCAGCGGTGCGGAGCCGGCGCTGCAGTTCTACGGCACGCATCGGAACTGAAAACGTCATTAAAGTGCCCGTTAACGTTGATTATATCTTCAGAGTATATTACTTTCAGGTCATTCGGGGAAGCTCCAATGCAGTGCAATTTAGTGTCGAATGAGGCCTTGGAGCACGAAAACTTCGGCAACAAACGCATGCTGCCTCTGCTGTGCGATGTACTACCTCCTATAAAAAGCAGTTTCTTCCGTTTTTGAAGAACTAGTGGAAATCTGGGTGATACAGAGTCCTTCAAAAGCTCTGGCGGATCTTTATGCCTTGCGGAGTACCGTGGCTGCAACTGTTGAACGCGCATCAAATCTTTCAGTCTATACACCCGCATTTGTATACGAAATAACTTACATAGCCTCATATTTATCGAAGCAACAGTCAGTTTGAATGAATCAGTGCTTTGAATTTAGCAATTGACGAGCACCAAGAAATACTTTATCCGGCTTTTCCCTGGTTTTGTGTGTTTTTCTTTGCGTTGGTTTATCACTACGGCGCCGTGCCGCGTTAAGTTCGTCCGCTCATGCAATACTGTGTAGATTTCGCAGTGCTTCTTACTGTTTTTAAGGCGGAAGCCTTAGATGCCTCATTAAATGTGAAAATTGACCAGCTGCGCCGGCGGCGTCCCCACGTCGGCGGCGTCAACACCAGTAATGCAAATATCACCATCACGTGATGACGCCACCGTGACTCACAGTCGCCAAAATTTGTGATGTCATCATGACGTCACGTAATGTGGGCGTCACACGATGACGTCACTACATGACATAGTCGCTTTGCATTGCCTTCGTGATCGGTCTAATGATCACACTGGCAGTGCAAAACAGGCAAAGCCACCTTAGGTGTGGACAGCTTTCGGAGGGGGGCAGGGGAGGATCAATACATCGTCTGAACAAAAAGATGCCCTTAACCATTCGATTAGTCTAAGGCGAATGCTTAAGGGACCCTGTGAGTTTATTCCACTCTTCAGTTGCGACTTCCACTAAATTATTTTTCTTTTTTTTCCCGCATTTGTAAGCACCTCGGTCTTCACCTGGTGTTGATTACATGTACAATTAGCGTGTCAGAACCAGGCTTGGTTTGCATGTTGATTAGGAATTCTTTATTGCTTCAACAAATTCAAACACTATGATACCAGCACTCGCAACCAAATCTTTTTTATTTAGTTGAGATGTTTACTCTGATAGACATGCACAGCACATACCTTGTGTGTATCTTTAACGTTTTTGTTGTGCAGGCGGGCGGCTTTGGACGTTGTTGCACTCGACAAATACGCCGGAAGGCCGTCGAAAATCCTCGGCACAGCGTCCGGCAAAAGTTTCGGAACATTGCGTTGCAACGTCACAACACCACCTCCGACTAGCCATTGGTGCACCCGAACAGTGTAACTCTCATTGAAGTGCTCATCGACACGCAAGTGCTGGTAGTGAAATGTGAAACCACCGTTTTCTCGTCGTGGTATGGCGCGCTTCCACATTTCTCGCCGTTTGCTCTCTCTAGGATGCCACAGCACCGACACCTTTTTGTCATTTACCTTGTATCCTGATCGAATCCAGCGTACGCAGCAGGTACGCGCCGTCCTTTCCGACCCTCAGGCACAACACACTAGGCACAATACAGGACGTAAGGTGAAAACTGTGTGCTGACTTGCCAAGATATTTTGCACTGACACCGGTAGCCACCTTCGCTGCCGTCTGCCCGATGGCAACAGATTGGACGCAGCGCTGCGCCGTGGCTGCCGCTTGCAGCGTACAAAGCTCCCCCTAGAGTTACGTCAAAGCTTCATGACCAGTAAAAGTATTGAAGGACTCTGGCGCGATCCCTCAGCCTGCTAAGCAATCACGGCATGTTGCATGCAAGGCCAATATAAAGGTTCAGTGCAAACATGCAGCTTAATTATGTTTACATTGAGCCATGATGGGAAATGTACCGCCATCGGCTGAATAAAACACTTGTATACTCACGATACAGTATTTAAACTGTGGTGAATTAAGCTAATGTGCTTCGCTGCTGTCATATTGCAAATGGCTTACTCAAAAAGCCAGTACGCAATCTTGAAACGTACAGTGGCTGTCTATTTGTTGTAGCGTCAGTTCACAAACGCACTTCCCTTTCAAATGAGCACGGCCATCGCATTTCTCCCTGTTAATAGTTGGCAATACTCTGTATGACAAAAATTACTTCAAGGTGACAAGACCATGAAAGCATCGCTTGGTGCGGCCAACTGTCATAATCCACTCTAGACGCCTCTGCTCCTCAGACTGCTTGTATAAGCGGTAGAACTTGACGGGCAGTTTTTGGCTCTTCGTCATTTTTAAACTTTTGTGTCAGTTCGTAATGCAGCAGGGCTGTGTGGTGGAAGGGTTCGAGCCGAGGCGGCCGAGGAGGCAGGCTGAAGCCGAGGGCCACAAAGTACAAACACACGCTCCGAGTCCCCCGCAGAAGTGCCCCCGTTTATTGACAGTACACCCTTTTCTACTACATCCTATAGAGGGCGCCTCATATTCAATTTGGCACTCATGCCCTCTACATCCAGCTTTTTGGGAAAGTAATAGAAAGCAACCCCTCGCTCTCAGGTAAGCAACCTAATAACAAATGTCTCCTGGCACGCACTACAAGTTCAGCCACACCGGTGGACTAACACAACATCCAGACCGAGTGCGCACAACTGACACAGGCGGTTTTGAGGGAGTAGCTGGGGCAACCGGTGGCGATGTAACAGTTAGAGGAGTAAATGCCTTGGGAGTTGGACTGCTGCACACAGGCTCTGGGTGAGTTGGAGTCTGTGGCAGGCTTTCGGATCCTTGTGTCCGTAGACTGGAGCTGCTGAGGTCTGACCCCCTGATGACGGAGACTGCTGTGGAACCAGATGTCTCCGGTTGCGGACGAGAGCACCTGCATTCGTCTGGACTACGTAGGAGCGTGGACGCTGCGCTGGGCTAAGAACAGTGCCAATGCAATCTGTGTCGTGAATCCACACTCTCTCTGCCTCCTCCAGGGGCCGCAAATCTTGTGCAGCATGTCGACGGTTAAAATCTTGACGCTGGCGACGTCGTTGGGCAGTGTCACGCCGGTGGAAGTCGGCAGCGTTAGGCGGTTCTAGAAGCAACGCGGCCGTTGGGACCGGAAGGCGAGTCCTGAGGCTGCGCACCATGAGCAGCTGAGCAGGGCTGTACCCAGTCACGCCTGGTGCATTGCGGTATGCCAAGAGGGCCCAAGGCCAGTCCGGAGACTTCTTGAAGAGTTCCGCACCATACGCTCGACTTCCCCATTAGACTGCGGGCACCTGGGACTGCTGGTGACATGGGAGAAGCCGTAGCTCTGGGCGAAGACACGAAGACAAAAATTAGACCCATTATCGCTGACGAGGGTCTCTGGGATTCCATGCCTTGCAAAGACACTTTTGATGATGATCACCACTGTAGACGTTGTCGAGCGAAGGGACAGCACTTCTGGGTACCTCGAGTAGTAATCTACGAGGAGTCGGCTCCTTCGTGATGAAAGATGTCCACCCCGACTCGCTCCCAGGGGCGGCTAGGCGTCGCGGTAGGCCAGTGGCTCTGCTCGCTGGACCCGCGTGGTGGCACAGTTGGGACAGTTCTCCACCATGCTCTTGACCTGGCTCCCCATGGTTGGCCACCAGACAGCTCCCCTGGCAATGGCACGACAGGGGTTCACTCTGAGGTGTCCGTCATGGATGAGGGAAAGGACGTGCTTCCGCAAAGAAGCGGGCACCAGCAGGCGTCCACCACAGAGGAGAAGGCCGTCACCAATACTGAATTCGGCCCTGAGCCCTGAAGTGAGCCATGCTGAGAGGCAGATTCTCTTTCCTAGGCTACCCTTGCTCACAGTATGACTTGAATTGCACACACTCCCCATCCCATCTGCAGCCTGGTGAGCTCGGAAGTCGTCGAGGAGGACTGCAAATGTGGGAGGGACAGCACGGAGTGCTTCTTGAACGTACAGCTCCACCTTGTCAAGAGCTGGAGTCGCTGGCAGCTGGACGACTGGGTCCCTTGAAAGTGCATCTGCGGTGGCTAGCTCTTTCCCAGGAACGTACTTGACGTCAAACTGGTACTGGAGAAGGCGGATGCGGAAGCGTGGATTCATGGTGGCATGAGATCGAGATCCGCGGTTCCTAGGAGCTTTACTAACGGCTTATGGTCGGTCTTCAGGGTGAAACGAAGACCCCGAAGACACTCGTCGAATCGGTTGATGGCCCAAGTGGCAGCCAGTGCCTCTTTTTCGATCTGGCTGTACCTCCATTCCGTTTCAGTCAGCGCTCGAGAGGCGTATGCAACTGGTCGGCGCTCCCCTGATGGCTGGTCTTGAAGAAGAACAGCACCCAGCCCAAAGGAACTGGTATCTGTGGAGACTGTCGTCAACAGTGCAGCGTTATACCTTGCGAGGCAGATGTCTGAGGACAGCATGCTCTTGAGCTTTTCAAATGCTGAAGCTTGTGCTGGCCCCCATGTCCAGGCTGCAGTCTTGTTCAGGAGACTTCTGATTGGTGAAGTTGTTTGAGAGAGGCCCGGGAGGAAGTGACCAACATGGCTGAGCATACTGAGAAAGCATTGGACACCATGAACATCCTGAGGAGCTGGCATGCACTGAATGGCGGCCACTTTCTCTGGATTCGGTGTGATGCCATTGGCACCGACGACAATGCCAAGGAATCGCATGCTGGACAGGCCGAAGGTGCACTTGGCAGCGTTGAGGGTGACTCCCACTTGTTGGAGGCGACCGAGGACTGCCTGGAGGCGTTGGTCGTGTTCTTCTGTGGTGCGGCCAAACACAAGGATGTCGTCCATAAGGCTAACAACACCGGCCAACCCTTCCAGCAGGCGAGACATTTGGCGCCGAAAGTATTCCGGGGCCAATGTTAGCCGCATGGGAGGCGGCAGTAGCAATACCTGCCAAACGGAGCGATGAAAGTCGTGTACTTCTGGGAGTCGCGCGCCAGGCATACTTGGTGGAAGCCTGAAGTTACGTCCAACTTCGAAAAAACGCGTGCATCACCGAGAAGTCTGAGGGTTTGGTCAACGGTCGGGAGTATGTGGCATTCACGCAGAACGACTTGGTTGAGTTTTGTCAGATGAATGCACAGGCGGTAACGCCCCGCTGGCTTCGGGACAACGACAAGTCCCGCGCCAGTCCGTCAGTTCGTCGATGTGCCGGATCATGCCCTCCTGCTCTATCTTGTCAAGCTCCTTTTTGACTACGTCTCGTAGCGGTATCAGGATACGCCGGGCTGTGCTGAGGGCATACGGTACCGCATCAGGCTTGATACGTATCGTGTACTCTTCCAGAAACGTGCCCAGGCCAGTGAAAAGGGCTGGAGTGACTTCACGAGGGACTTCACGAGGTGGTGCTTCTGGCAGGGCTGGTGTGACGGCGCCGACAAACTTGACGACCCGAGGGCAACGATAGCGGATAACCGAGAAGTGGCTGCTCTTGTCCCGCAACAATGTAGAGGCGCTCGTTGACTTGCCTGCCTCTCCAAGATAGCGCCACGTCGAAGGTGCCGAGAAGCTTCAGGGCTTCTTTCCCGTGTCCAAAAAGTTCTTCGCCACCGGCTTATCGAGGACGGCTGGGCAGCCGTGAAACGTGCGCAGAACCACCGAGACGTCGGCACCAGAGTCCACTTCGAAGACGAAAGGGTGCCTGTTGACTTGCACCTCAACGTACCGCCCGTTGCGAGCCACCACCACGATGGAGTGGAACTCCACGGATCCAAGGCGCTTCCTTGAGCGACATACAACCGCGAAGTGGCCTCGCTTCTTGCAGTGGTTACAGACCGCTTTGGCTGCTGGACAGTCAGACCGTCGGAAACTCGTGACCGCAAAATTGGCACTGCCCACTTTGGCCTAGGCCGCTTTCGAAGCCTCGCCGGCTCTGTTGCTCGTGTGCGAAACGTCGGGCCGGTCACGTGACGCAAAGTTGGCAAAGTTGCCAGAGTCCCGTCTGTTGCGTCGTCCGCGTGCACGCTGCGCGGGTTTACGCGAAGCCGCCACGTCTACGTGAGCTGCTGTAGGCGGCTGCCCAGCGGTGAGGGACAGGCCTTGTTTTTCGCGTTCGGCGTCTTCGTGCTGACGAGCTTGCACGAGTGCGTCTCCAGGGAAAGGTTTGGAGTGCGGCAGAGCTTGTCTGAAAGGTGAGAGTCGGCCAAACCCACGACGAAACGGTTGCGAACAAGACGTTCTTCAACGGCAGGTGACGGGTAGTTACACTTGCGTACCATGTTCTGAAGGGCCGTGAAGAAACCGTCGACAGTTTCAGCTGGCTGTAGGGTCCACTTAAACCGAGAGCTCTCGTACACCTCGTTTACGGGGTGCACGAAGTAGCTTGTGAGCCGCTGGGTGACTTCCGCGTAGGACTTGTAGGCTTCTTCGTCGGACATGAGTGAACTGAGGACGATGCGTGCCCGGGGACCCATACAGTAAGGAGAGTCCTAACCCTAGTCTCGTCCGGGGCTGCGTGCATGCCGGTGGCAAAGGCATAGTCCTCAAATTGCTGTAACCAGGGCAGCCACTCGCCGGCATCGTCGAACGAGAACGGAGCCGGACTCCGAAGACTGGCGGCAGCGAGAGCAGGAACTGGAGCGTCATTGTTATCCATGTCGAGTGGCGAGACCAGGCATCCCACTTCTGACACCATATGGTAGGAGGTTTCGAGCCGATGCGGCCGAGGAGGCAGGCTGAAGCTCGAGGGCCGCGGAGTAAAAACACACGCTCCGAGTCCCCAGCAGAAGTGCCCCCGTTTATTGGCAGTACACCCTTTTCTACTACATCCTATAGAGGGCGCCTCATATTCAATTTGGCACTCGTGCCCTCTACAGGCTGCATGGCTGTTTTCCAGGATGACGAAGGAACGGCACCCGTAGCGAGAAAAATGCAAGATAAAAGCTCCAAAAGCACGTTTTTCGTGCACACAACCGGAAAACCAAGCAAGCGCGACCAGTCATTCAAACCTCTCTCCGCTGGGGCAGCAGACAGTGCTGCACATACTTGAGCGTGGGAGGCCTAGAAGTATCTTCAGCTATCTGCTCGTGCACGCGTGTGGCGTAGCGCTACTTTCAGCCTACTGTACGTTTTAAATAGGCAACAATGCGAACGCCACCGATCACAGCCACCTTGTTGTGCGGCACCGTGTTCACACACACAGCTTTGTAAAAACAAAAGCAGCTTGCTGTTGCAAAGTTCAGCATTGCCAGTTGCGGGTGCCGCGAAACCTCGCTGCATTGATGGTATCACGCTAAACGCATGCGTAGGGTGCCGCAAGCGTAGTGCTACTGCCACCATACTGCATGCTTTTATTAGGCGATAACTCAAACGCACATCGCTTAGGAAGCTCGTCATCGCCGCGTAAACCCAATGAGCTACACGTCGCACCTATGCACGGTCTGGAGTGGAGTGGGTACGAAAAACACTTCCACGGCAAATGCACGCGTGCGGTACAGCAAGTGGCTCGGCAGTGATGATGTGAGCCGAGTAGGCAACGTACTGCCCGCAACTAGCCAGGAGACGATCGGCTCTACGCGGCCCTACTGCATTTCAATGAAACTGTGTCAGTTTTCACTTAGTAGAAAATCTTGGTACAGCGCGTACACGTGTATCGAGGAAAGCCGATACCATCCATGCCAGTCGCTGCATATCCCAGACTGTGTAACAGTTTCGAAATGCTCCTTGGCGTCGCCACAGCGAGCTATTGGACAGTGGCGCATGGGAGTGCCAAAATCTTTCCGCACTTTGGCAAAAATAAAGAAACACCTTTGTGGTGGCTATTCTACGCAGTACTTGCTATGGCACTGTACTTATTTCTTTGTTGGCAGAAATGGCACTTGCCAGGAGATGCAAAGTCGTACTTGGTGGTGAATGCGTACTACCGTTTAGTGTGCAGTATGCCGTGTTCCTGGCAGGTATGTATTAACGAGGTTTCACTGTATAATTTTTTTTTTAATGTATAGCATGTGTATTCCTCGCTTGAACTGTCTTGAAATTTATTTCGCTTTTGCCATCTTGTTGCCATAGTGAACCTGGGGACGTCAAGCTGTTTCATGCAGCTTTTTTGCCCCCCCAACCAGTTACTGTGAAACTGTTTGTGGTAAGAAATAAACTCAAACTCGCTGTACATTGGTGAAACTACAATTTATAAACAATACATTTTAGGGAAAGTTCTGTAAAAAAAATTAAGGTTTTTTCTCTACAACTGTCTTTTGTAAAGATTCCAAAGAGTGCCACAATTTGCTAAAGTTTACCTCAGTGTGAGGGAGTTTAAAAACATAAAGCTATTTTGTGACTGTCTTATTGCAAGCGTACAATGTTAACACAATGCAAAAATGCAAACGCCGAAGGAATGCATGAAACAGCCTTTTTTTTCGCACCTGGTTTTCCATTTTTCCATGAAATTCAAATAGCTCTCACGTGCCCAAAAAACTCTTGCCATTTAAAGTATTATGGGAAAACAATGAACATATGCATGTATTTTTTTTGCAATTTTTTAGAGAAATACATTGTGACTGAGTGGCAGGCACGGTTATGACAAATGGTGTGGAATAACCCCACCACAATGCCCTTTTCTTGGACCATATTTTCTGTAAGCGCAAAGGACACGTAACACAATCGAAGGACACAGGACAAGCGCTACTTTCAACTAAGGTTTTAATGGGCGGCACACCAAATATATAGGTGTAGCCACCAGAAGGGAAAGGCAGAAAACATAGACAACATAAAAATATCAATTGTACAAAAAGAGATACATGCTATCGCAGGGCAGGGTCCAATCGTGCTAACACGTGTCAAGAACATATGCGCAAGCAAGGGCCTTAGTCAAGAAAACTTAACAGACATCGCACCGATATCATCAACAGAAGAAGTGCCAAGGCGCGCACTACGTGATTGCACCATGCACACAGTCCAAAAAGTGAACCTCCTTGCTTGTCAAGGTAATCGACGGAGCGCTAAAAGCAATTAAATGATGAGCGTGGAAGAGTGGCAGTGATTCCTACATGCACCATAAGGCACACAACCTAAAAAGGATCGGTGAACGAGTAGTAGTCAAAGTTGTAATGTCGGCACCTGAGAGGTTATCTTGGCTATGCCCTGCCACCTCGCCGGTGAAGAAGCCAAGAAAAGTGTGCGCAATCAACCATCGAAACAAGTTTGTGGACTGCTCGGAGGGTGTCGTATACAGAATTCCGCTCTCCTGTGGCCGAGTTTATGTAGGGCAGACTGAGCGGTGTATTAATGTACGTCTAAGTGAGCACCCCAATAAGGTGCGTAAAGGGGCGGATGGGCATCTCGCAGCGCACTGTCGAGAATGTGGGTGTGAACCATTTCTGGATAACACCGTGGTGTTGTACCGGGACTCGGACATTGATTCCAGATTAATCATCGAGGCCGCTGAAATGAAGAGGGATGATTTAATTGCTGTTAGTGCTCCGTCGATTACCTTGACAAGCAAGGAGGTTCACTTTTTGGACTGTGTGCATGGTGCAGTCACGTAGTGCGCGCCTTGGCACTTCTTCTGTTGATGATATCGGTGCGATGTCTGTTAAGTTTTTCTTGACTAAGGCCCTTGCTTGCGCATATGTTCTTGACACGTGTTAGCACGATTGGACCCTGCCCTGCGATAGCATGTATCTCTTTTTGTACAATTGTTATTTTTATGTTGTCTATGTTTTCTGCCTTTCCCTTCTGGTGGCTACACCTATATATTTGGTGTGCCGCCCATTAAAACCTTAGTTGAAATGTCCTGTGTCCTTCGATTGTGTCCTTTGGGCTTACCGAAAATATGGATCAGTGCCTTCTTTTCCTGGAGACTGTACAAACAGTGCAACTCACTTGAATTCGCCTCACTCGTGTCTGGCTGCTTGTCCACTCCCCTCTGGTCCTGGTTTCAGAAAATGTAGCCCAACAGAAGGTTAAAAACAAAGAAAAAAAAATACCACACACCTTGTACACCCTTTATCCCGACATGCAAGAAGCACTTGCAGTTTATGGCAACAAAGGCTGCTCATTCGTAATACACAGTGCTGACACTCTCTGCCACAATGTTTAACCGATATTGTGGGGGATGAAAAAAAAAAAAAAGAAGCAAGTTATGTGCTGCTCCTCTAGCAAGAAACTGAGCCAGCATTACATGACACAGTTCAAGTGAACTCTTGTGTTTTCCAAAGTGTACCACGAGTTGACCAAGATTGTTCCATGAGCTAGGGACAGCTTGAGCATATCCACACCACAAAACACTGTTTTCAGCACAACCCTGTTCGCAGGGAAGAGGGCACAGCTAATAAGCCACTTCAAAGCGAACAGTGTCCACGAAAACTCCAGAAAACACAACAGGGCACAGTTTGCAGCAGCAGACGATGGAGAGGACACTGTGGCCAGAAGACACGCACTGCTTGCTATCCTGCGCACAACTACTGCTGCCTTCCAGGTGTACAGAACTCGGAAGACACGTTAACTTGAACCGAGGTTTATGGAAGCATTTCCTGTGCCCCGTCACAGATGGCACCAAGAGTCAATGATGCGGTCAGCGATGGTTCCCAATGGTCGACAAAAAGTTGCCTCGGAGATCTTTTTGTTTCTTCAATGTCCCAAATTGGAAAGCTTGATTTGAGAAGGCGGCTTGACTATGGTTGGCCAGCATGTGGGCATTTTCTGCACTTCCCAATCTGGTGCAGTATGTGCACTTTCAAGCTGGTTAACAGGCACTGTCCATGGAGTGAAGACGGCACAGGTGAACACGTGAATAAGAGGTGACGAAGGCTAAGGAGGGCACTTGATAAAGGCTGCAGCAATTGCGAGATGGCTTGGCAGTGGCCAGCACTGACGGCTAGCAGAGCACCTGGGTGAGAAACTTGGCGATCGTGGACTGTCCTATGGGTTCAGTGTGATCAGCAAACAGCAGCCTCACAAAAGCAGCTCACTATGTTTGGTGTCACACTTGCGTACTTAGAATAAGGCACTCAGATGGAAGGAGGTCACCTTCATCTTGTATCTCTTCAGCAATCCACAATGAGTAAGGAATCCTTCACAGTGACTTCATGACCCCAATTGTTCCTTGCCCTCTCAAGCAGGTGTGTCGCGCACTTGAATTGTTCGGCTAAGAGAGCATAGTTGCCACTCTTCAACACATTGGAAACACAAGTCTGTCGCAAGAAAAACCTCGAACAAGACGTAAAAATGCAAGAATGCAAATAATAACCACATTTTGTAACAAACACAGCTTTACGACTCTTAACTGCAATCACTGGATTCCTGAACTTTTAGAGCAGGCATACAAACCCCTACGTGCTACTTACTAACGTTCTTTTTATTTGATAGCATGGAGTGTGTACGGAATCTGCCATTACATGTCAGTACACAAAACATCGTATAGCGGAACAACTTATTCTAGAATATTGACTACTGACAAGTCAGCACCCGGCTGTCTTAGCACAGCTGGCCTTAAAACAGGTCCAGCAAAGAAGATTACAGTGGCACACTAGCAAATACACCGTGATTTGTGTGAACAGAGTGAGGGGCAGTCCACATAATTTTCTAATGAGCAGCTTCTGCAGGGTAAGCGTGGATTTAGATTAACACTATGGGCAAGTGGGCAGGGCAATTTGGTTTTCAATGTGCACATACTCTGAGAAAGTAACAGGCGGCTGTGACATTGCAATTAAACAGGAGGCTGCCAACAAATGGCTCAACGGGTGACGCTTGCAGCCCTCAGAAAACCCGCCCTTACCCGAGACACGTGAGTGGCAAGCTTTACCTTCCCCTCATCGGTGGTGGGCGCCTGCTGACTTCCGGTGGCAGGCTGCTGGAGCGACTGGAGCAAGCTTTCCACTTTGGCTGTTGGAAACAAAAGCAGGAGATCCATCAGCACCTGGCGGTTGTCCGAGCGGGAAGGGGCAGTCGCAGCACGTGGCAGCCGCGGCAGAATCGGCTTGCTCCCCACCGCGTACCAAGCCTACGTCCAGGAAAGGCACCCACGAAACCCAAAGGGCCGTGGAGCTTATTTCCAGGAAAAGGCACCTCTCGGAATGCAGCTCGCGAGGCGTTTCCCTCTTTCGGCGTCTTCCTCGTTGCTGCCCCAACGGCTCCAGGACGGTCCTCCCCGAGGCCAATCCCATTACCCGTTAATGCAAGTTAAACCTCAGCGTTGCGTCTTGCCTCCCCGAGGCCTAAGATGCCGCTTCTCCGTTCTTGTTGGCAAACGGTGCCGCAGACGCCATGGCCAACTCGAACAGCGTGCAGTGACCACCGGAAGGCATCCGGCTATGTGGGAGCCCCTGCTATGCAAGATGAAAGCATCTGGCCTCTCTGGCCAGTAAAAATGATGTGATGATGGCTCAGTTTTATTTTATTTCGTTTCCTCAGAGAGACAAAATCCCTGCTCACCCTTTGGCATGGTAGGTACATGAACAACATCGTCTTGCAGCCTTCTGCGAGACAATTAGAATCGCGAGAGGACAAAGAACACCGGGAAGGACAAAGGGAACATTAGAGCAAGATATCAGCAATGTATTAGTGGATGGCATTGGTACAAGCTATGTGACATCAGACACTCTGCGGAACAGCTTGCTTCCAATGTGTGGTGCAATAAATGAAGGAGAGAGAACACATGGGTTCGTCATTTACTGCTGAATGGTGATGGCAAGTGCAAACAGCATAGTTGGCTCCCTATAACATTGACGGAGAAAAGATATCACTGAGAACTCACTATCGAAGGTTTAAACACAATGACGCATTTATGAAAAAAGACCCCAATCTGAGAATTTGGAAATTTTCATTGACTGCTTTGAAGGATCAAAACCAGCTGCAAGGAAACCAGATGCATTAATGCAATAAAGAAAGCCAGCAGTGCCTACGAATGAGACGACCCTGAGAGGTTCAGGTGCAAAACACTTCAAAAACATGAAATTCGTGAAACGATAAAGCCCGCATGCACTTTCACGTGGCATCAAGCATATTATCAGACATCTGTGAAGAAGGCAGAAAAAAAAAAAGCAACAAATTACTTAAACTTGTGACTCAATGACCGATCCCTTGCAACGGCCCACTTCCAGAATATGGACGAAGGGACTCGAGCAACAGGGAAATATGAAATGCTTTGCTGCATGGCAACCTCTAGCATACACAAATGTTGCTCACATACCACATGGATGAAGAGCCATCACTGAAGCAAGGACAATGGCTATCCTGTACTACTGACGAGAGAAAACTGTCCTTTACGATAAGAGCACCTCAAATGTCTCATTAACCCCCCCTCCCCACACCACCAAAAAAAAAGGCTTTGTGGCCCAAAAGGACCCCTGACAGCAAAATTTTTGTTGGTGACTTTTTTACTGTAATTTGTAGCTTTGTGTCTGGTAATCCCCAAGTTAAATCGTACAAGCTCTAGCGTATCGTATAACTAATTCTAGCGTCGTTAATTGTGACCATTTTAGCGTCGCTTCAAAACGCCCGCCTAAAAACCACAAGAAACTAGCGCCCCATGCGGGGGAGCGTCGAAGACCACATGCACTCAAGCTGTGGTGACGCTGAAAGCGCGAGGGGTGCGGAACAATAGGCCTCGCCGGGTGCCAGTCGTCGTATTGTGCACGTGCGCCCCGCAAACCTTCTGTGACGTCCACAATACTTGCTTTACTCGTAGAACGTCACGCGGGGCCTCTATCTACGTCATACCAGGATGTCGCGAGGTGCAGCCAACTCAAGTGAGCACTCACGCCTACTTTAAAACCAAATTAAGATATCTTAAAGGCAACGTTCGTCACTAATAATCGGTCAGATGTGCCCCCGTATACAGGAAAGTCAAACAACACAAACATCTCGAGGTTTCAATTTTGGTGTCAGGGGCCCTTTAAATAAACACAATGTATCATCTTGGTGAGGTATTCCTGTCAAATTTGTCAACAAAACAGCAATGGTCTTGTAGAGAATAACTACAGTAAAGCCTTGTTGATTCGGCCCCTATTAATTCAATTATTAATTCAGACACACCGTCTGGTCCCGTCAAAAATGTACATAAACCTATGATAGGAAACTCGTTCGTTCAGACAGTTCGTGGAGCTCACAGGCCTATAATGCACATCAAATCGGGCGGCTCTAGGAGATGACCAATTCACACAGCCAGTGATGGCGTTGACAGCGTCTCCTAATAGCACGCGCCGATCACAAGGCAACAAGTCAAGGTCGCCATGTTTACTTATATCTGTGGGGGTGCTATCACCCCCTGTAAAGTCATTTTCGCCTCATGGCACCCGCGTGATGTAGTTCACTTAAACGCCCCCGAGTGAGAGATGGTGCTGTGCTCCCGAGGTGGAGTGCCTGGCCGGAGCAAGGTTATGCCGGCGCATGAGGATGAGCACTCTATTTTGGGGCCTGGCTCGCAAGTTGGTGGTCGTCTCTCGCAGGAGGTCCATGGGTACGATTACACGGCTTTGTCTCACAGACCGTGGCGAGTCTAACGTTGGAAACGCCGCATTCACGGTACACTGCATGTGTTATGTTGTTAGTGTGTGTTATGTTCCGTGTGTCTTATTGGCATTATATTGGTTTGTTTGGCATGTTACTTCAGTTATTGATCAGATTTGGCTGGCGAGCTCACCGTTATGTAAAAGCTGTTAATAAATGTCTACATGTTTGTTGCACTACGGCGTGTACTGTGTCTATTCCGAGGGCGGCTCTGTCGAGCACTGGCTGCCCAACGTGGAGCTCTTGGAACGTCGGACGCCAGTTTTCGTGGCCCGGGGCAACCTTCGTTTGAGCCGGGTTAGATTAGACCTAGGGGGGATTTGGATCGCTAGTGTCGGCGGCATACTTTCTTGGGGGTGAGGTGACCATTTGCTGTGGCATGTTTCAACTTGTTGGCATGCTAAGAGTTTTTTTTTTTTTTGTCAGCAAGTCATTTTCTTTAGAACCTCGTTGAGTTGTGTGCGAGAGCCACGTCGTCCGCATCCTGGGAGAGCAAGGCCTAGAGCCCATGGTTTGTAAGCAAGCCCGAAGCGAGTAAGTACGGAATCCTCGTAGGTGGTATGGGTTTTCTGTAGATAGTTGCTTTTTGACTCTGGGAGTCGCGGCTCAGGGAGCCGGGGGGCCAGAGGCCATGGGTGTGGTGCTGTCTGGTATTACGGCTTGACACCAATGCTGTTTCTACACTGCCAGTAAACGGGAGGCGCCAATCGCTCAATAAGCTGCTCCATGCAGCGAGCAGAGTAGGACCATCTCACAGAGCTGATGTCTCCTCGCCACTGCCTCTTCTGCACCTTTTCTGGGTGCTGGTTGGATGCTGGTTGTTGCTGAGCGACTCACGCCTAAGGCCATGTGGAGCTGCCTGTCACACGTGGGACACAACCAGGTGAATCGTGGCGTTGAGGTGTTGCCTTTTTGCTTCCCTCATTCTAGGTTGTGTTGCCCGAATGAAGAAAAGCGACCTTTGTTCACTTGAACTTGCCACCTAAGTCGCCGCCGATATCTTTGCTAGACGTACTGACCATCAACCACATGGACGATGCGCCCGTAGCTTCCTTCCCAGTGTCTTACTGCACCGCTCTATCGAGCACGCTTGGAGTGTACGCAGCGAGAGTGATGTCACCCGCAACTGGCTGTCTTCTGCACATCGTCTTTGCCGCTGGTCAGGAATGCAGTTGAGGCATCTCGGGCAATGGACATTCCCGTGACCAGCGCAGCTGCCTTCAGACCGGCACCCTCGTGAATCCTGCTCGCAACCAGAAGACGTGTCGGCGCAAGCGACGCTTTCTCGCACCGACTGCCACGTTGCCTTTGCGGGTCCAGGATTGAGGCCAGGTCGTCGAGCCAGTGCAGCGGTGTCGACTAGCAGTGTTGTCGTGGTGCGCAGATATTCCACGGGGACTTTTACGCCACATGCATTGCCTTCTTTTCGTAGAGCATGTGTAGCTGTTCGTTTATTACTCTATTTTTGCCGGGGCACGTGTTCATTTAGGATAGGGGGAACGTGGGGGTGCTATCGCCCTGTGTAAAGTCATTTCCACCTCATGGCGCCAGCACATCGTATTTAGCTGCCAAGCAAGAGATGGCGCTGTGCTCCCGAGGTGGAGTGGTGCTGCTGCCTGGCAGGAGTGAGGTTACGCAGGCGCATGAGGTCTCTCTCTTTTGGGGCCTGGCGCGCGAATCGGCGGTTGTCTCTCATGGGAGGTCTGTGGGTACGATTCCGCAGCTCGGTCTCAGAGACTCCCGTGGCAAGTCCAACGTCAGCGATGCCACATTCGCGGTACGTTGTCTGCGTTATGTTGTTTGTGTGTGTTACGCTCTCTGTAAATGGCAAGGAGGGAAAGACGGAAGCTCGCGATGAAAAAATACGTAATCAGGGGGTGGGTGCTCGAGCCGACGTTTCGACCAATGGGCCTTGTCAAAACGTCGGCTCGAGCACCCATCCCCCAATTACGTATTTTTTCATTATGCTGTGTTTTATTGGAATTATACAGCAGACTCTTGATAATTCAAACTTTCGGTTAATTAAACAAATTTAAATTTTTGGTTGGCCCACTATGTTTTCATTGTATTTTAAAGCTGCTTCAAACTGCCTCACTGCACAAATTTGGTTAATTCAAACTTCCTGCTTGTCCATGTCTGGAAATATCTGCTGCCTTTGTTGCTTCTAGCTGAATATTCACGTTTTTCTGTTACTAACAGGCGCAAATACAGCTGATTGCCTGCCTACAGAACGGCCAAACTAGTCGAACCTTGCGCACCAATAATCTCGTGCTGACCGAGGCAAAAAAAAAAAACTACGGTCCAGCCTTGATCTATGGCATGCCAAACATTTCTTAAGGGGGGACATGGGTCCTGAAATTTTTTTTTTAAATTCTTTGTGGATTGAGATGAAACTTGCGGAGTTTATGCATATTTGTGTGCAGATTTCAAATATGCAATTATTTTTCTAGTATAACATGTAGTTTTTAAAATATAAAACATTTCATATGCTTTTTGGGAGCCCCAGTTTGCCTAAACTGAGAGAGTTACAAAGTAATTAAGCACATCAGAATGACCTGCAATGAGTACAGAGTGCAAGAAAACAAGAATGGATGTTCTAAACCCATTTGAACAAAAGTTATGGCCCGATGAACATTCCAAATTAGTCTACTCTAAGCTGGGATTTCAGCCACAAATATTCAACATGCCACAACTTTTGTTCAAATGGGCTTAGAACATCCATTCTTGTTTTCTTGCACTCTGTACTCATTCCAGGTCATTCTAATGTGCCTAATTACTTTGTAACTCTCTCAGTTTGGGCAAACTGGGGCTCCCAAAATGGCACATGGAATTCAAAACTACACATTGTACTAGGAAACAAATTGCATATTTGAAATCAGCACACAAATATACATAAACTCAGCGAGTTTGATTTAAATTGGTAAAGAATTGTAAAAAAAGTTTTCAGGCGCAGTGTCCCCCCTTAAAGTCACTTTCTCTGCGGTATGCCATGCGAGAAAGCATCCTAAGAATTAGAAGGGGCTAGCAACTGTCGCGGGATGCAACACATTTCGTCCCTCAATTACACACCCGTGCAAGCCTTGTATAATAACAAGTACCAGTATTATCGCTGATGCCTAAAAATTTTACTGGCAATCATGCAGAGCAGTCTATGATGTTGCTGCGGCACTGCGAAACAATATACATCGCAATGTTAGTTGGTCTGTTGCCCTGAGCCATATTTATGAGAACTTCTGATAATTCAAACATCTGATAATTCAAATAAAAACCCGAGGTCCCCTCAAGTTTGAATTATCGAGAGTCGACTGTATTGGGTTATTTGGCATGTCACTTCAGTTATAAGGTTTGGCTGGCAAGCTCGCCACGATGTAAAAGCTGTTAATAAATGTCCACGTGTTCGTTGCACTACGGCGTGTACTGCGTCCGTTGTTCCGAGGGCGGCTCTCTCGAGATCCCACGCTGGTTACAGTAAAAGCTCGTTAATTTGAACTTGTTCCTGGTCCTGGCACCACATGCATTGTTTGATGGCAGCAAATATATTAATTCGGCTACATTTGGCCACGACCTGGTTAATTCAAATCATCTCCGGAATCCACCGAGCACGAAGCTGTTTTCTGGTGAAGCGCCGCAGGTGAGGGACACAAAAGAGTGAAAACGGTGTTTGAGCCCAACTGAAACGAGGTAGTGCAGTCCGCATCACCATCGTCAGAACGTGCCTATTTATGCTCACCACACCACGCTGCTTGCGGGCTCTCAGAAGAACGTGATCACCATCCACTGTTACGTTCGTGACCAAGGCTTCGGTGGTTACGGCAGACTAGTTTCGTTTTCACAGTAAAAGCTGTTACGAAATCACAACAGCTGATTTTGGTGGCATAGTTGTCTGCCGCCGCTGGTGTCCGTAAAAGCTATTGCACACAATGAGAAAGAAATATTCAGGATCGAGTGGGATTCAAACCCACGCCCTCTGTGTGGCAGTTGAGAATTCTACAACAGAGCCACGCCAATGCTTGAATCTCCTTCGCAAAAAGACCCTGTACAGGCATCGTGTCGGGCAAGGAATCCCGTTAACAGATGCAATATGGCGTGGTAGAAAAGTAATACAGTCAAACTCCACTACAACGAAATTCACGGGGATCGCGAAAAATTTCGTTGTAGCGAGAATTTCGTTGACGCGGAAAAAGCAGTAAATAAAGAAAACAGGATATGCACGACACTCTGGGAGCATTTTATTTCCGAAATTTGAAAAAATCGCTTATTTTTACTGTTTGCGCTTTCGCACGAGCAACGGGAGAATGCGCTGCTCAGTCTGCGAGGAGCTGCATGGCGACATCGTCGTCGTGGGCGCCAAGAAAACTACGTAAAACGTCCAAGGAGTCCATGACCTGCGATGCGGTCACTGGCGTCGGGACCGTCGGAACACCATGCCCGACTTCGTCGTCGGATGAATCGGCTGCGGTGGCGCGAGCACTCTTGAGGATCTCGGCATCACTGAGCTACTCGTAGACGATCACGTCCGCGTCGGCATTTACGTAGTCGCTCAATGCTACGTTCTCAGGAACAATGCCGGCTTCCTCGAGAGCTGCCCATGCTGCGGCCATTATCGCGTCTTGCCCCGGTCCAACGTCGTCGGCAGCTTGTCATCGTCACTTGTCTGCACATCTCTTCGGGTCGGTGACAAAACAGTTCTTGACAACTTCACCCGCGTCGACATCCATGCGGCGGCCAACATTTGTACAGCCATGTACAAGTCCACTTTGGTGTCGTGGCCATGCTCGGTGTTCAGCAGGATTCGCTCTATGAGTCTTGACCGGTATGCGTGCTTCACGCTGTTGATCACGCCTTGATCTAAAGGCTGGATCAGCGAAGTGCAGTTGGGCGGGAAAAACTTCAGCTCAACGTTCGTCAGCTTGACGTTGCCGTCCAGGCGATGCGCTGAACAATTGTCCAGCAGCAAGCAAACACGGCGGTCTTGCCTTTTCATCTCATTGTCAAAAGAGACAAGCCAGTCAGTGAAAATGACCCGCGTCATCCACGAACGGCTGTTCACGACGTATTTCACTGGCAGGTTTTTTGTGCCCTTAAAGCACCGCGGCTTGGCGCTCTTGCCGATGACGAGAAGGGGCCACTTGTCGGACCCGTCCATATTTGCACAAAGTAACACGGTGACTCGCTTTTTGCTTTGCTTACCTCCGTGGCACTGTTTTCCTTTCAAGTCGAGCGTCTTTGCTGGCAGTATTTCATAAAAAGCCCGGTCTCGTCCGCATTGTATATGTCGGAGGCAGAGTACTTTTCTACGATGCTAGCAGCATTCGTCGCGATCCACGATGACGCACCGTCAGAGTCTGCCGAAGCGGACTCCCCGCACAGCACTTTTCCGACGATTTCATGGCGCTCTTTGAAGCGGTTCAGCCACCCGGCACTTGCCTTGAAGTTCTCGGTGATGCCTAAAATGCAGGCGTAGTTCAGTGCCTTCTGCTGAATCATACTGCCGCTGATTGGTATGTTCTTAGCCCTCGTTTCAAAACTACACTGCCTTGTCAAGCTCTTCGTGGGCTGGCTGGGTTGTCTTCTTGCGTTGAGCAGATGTGCCCGACGCTAGCGCCTTTGAAATACTCGCTTCGGACTTCAGTATCGCGACAGCGAGCTTGGCGAGATACCATACTCTTCCGCGATGAGTCCCTTTTCTGTCCGGCTGCTGCCGCGGCGATGATTTCCGCCTTTTGCTCAAGCGAAAGAAACTTCCGTTTCTTGCTCTGTGGCGCCGCCATAGGCCCTGGCAACCATAGACGAGATCGAGAAAAAAAAGCACGGGTCGTAGCTGACGAAGCGAAGCGTGCAGGACCAGCGAGCTAACTGGGCGAGGACTAACGCTGCTGGGTTCGCTTGGTCGGCTTGGTGCTCGCCCACTAAACACGTGTAAAAAAAGGCACATGCAAAGATGGCCGAGCCAGCAGCCAATATCCAACATAGGGATTCGGCTAGGCTTCGGTCGGCCAAGCCCGCTGGCTGTCAGAGAATGCTGCGCAGCATCGCTGGCATCGTCATCAAGCACCAACGATGGCGTCCCCCATGGCTATGGTGGATACCCCTGGTTTTGCAGCATTCGGCGGATTACATGCGGCTTTGGTGCGTTTGCGACCATTTTAGCTGTCAGAAAACGAGGAGAATGTTTAATGTAGAATCTGAATGCGAGTCAGCTGATAGGAATTCTCCGTTAGAAACAACTTGGGGGAAAAAACAAAGTGGACAAATGCACAGGACAACCGCTGTCATGTGTACCTTTTTTGCGCGCCGTTTTTTACGATGAGAAATGTTGCTACTATATAATTTACATTGTTAGAACTTATTAAAATTACTTAGAGTGGTTCAGTCCGAGTCAGATCGAGTGACTTGTGTCCCGGGAAAATTTCGTTGAACCGGGAGAACAATAAAAAAGTGGTTCGTTGTGGAGGGAGTTTTAATACATTGAGGCCTATGGGATGCGGGCGGGGAATCGAAAAACCTTCGCTGAAGCGGCATTTTCGTCGTGGCGGAGTTCGTTGTAGCGGAGTTTGACTGTACAACGACCACGTGTCACACAATATGAACTGTGTAAAGAGTGGGTGGTTTAAAGCTTCGTACCCATTAGAAAGGGCTCAGCCACGATTCTTCATCGTCATCAGCCACAGCATCAACAAAGTGTACATAACGCCTCACAGGTGTGCAGCGAGTACTCGCTTCTCCGCAGAATGATGAATAATGGCATAGTGGGCAGAGTTCTTCAATGACACGAAACCCGGACATGCCCGTGGCTGGTTCTGCGGGGGCCTGCAGATTGTCGCACCACCTGGGAGCAGCCACACAAAACACTCGATGGCCGCCCCCTGCATGCGCTCCTCGCAAGTTGCTTAACGAGCGTTTCCTTTTTTGCCGACAGATGACGCGACAATCAGCAGGGCAGACTCCTGTGATTTCGGCCAATGGAGAGTTCAGGTTTTTATGCATGGGGCCTATGGGGAGTTTTGCAACTCGAATGATGTAAAAGCTCCGATAATAGGTAGTTTCCTACATCGCAAAATTATGACGAATTATGGCGTACCGGGTATCTTGCAACAGTACTTGTAGTAGTCGCCCCAAGGTAACTAAATATGGGCTTGAGAAAGGCCTATCCGCTAGATTTCGCTATGACTGTGCTGCGTGTGCCGTGCAGGCCTGGCGTTTTTTACTCGTGCACATGCATGCATGTGTGCCATCGATGAACACGTTGACAGTGACTGCAGTTTTGTCCGCAGCAGCAGCGACAAACCGTAGTTTCGTTTTCGCCACATGCCATCAGAACAACACAGTGATCGAAACTGCGTAGTCGCCATCCCAATTGTGCATCAGCGAGCTAGCTGCAGTTTGCAGCCGCATTTGCAGTTTTCTCATGATTAGGCACGTGTAGACCACAGCACCTTCAGAACTACTCTGGTCACGACACACCGTAGTTTCATTCCAACTCCGTGTGTGTACGCCATGCGCATGCGTTTAGCACTGCGTGGATGCATCACTAACGATGTGGCAAGTGCAGCACTAAGCAGCTTCGTTCTAATTCAGTGAAATGCAGATTGTCACAGAACTTGTGCATGGCTGATGCAGTTGAAGATGAGTGTTTCAATCTTGGTCCGTATGCTGCCATAAAACTCACCTGCTATATTGCAATAGACGAACGATCTGTTGCCGGCCATATTGCTGGTGAAAAAATTCTCGCCACTTGCACATGGTGGTGTTGGTGGCGGTGGTACATAAGGGAGGGGAGCAGAGCATATTTCGAATTAAGACACGGGGGTCTTGTGTCGCGGCCGCACTGTGAAGGATGATGAGAACGGCGGCTTTTACACTGCTCTTATGCAAAACACTAACAGAATTTGCGCACTCGTGCACAAAATAAATGTATATTGATGCAACAGACATTTGTTTATTGTTTCCTGGTAGTACTCTCAATAATTTGTATAACTGGTTAATTGCACATTCTTTCCCTTCCCATGAAAACCAAATTAACGAGGTTTTACTGTATTGGCTACTGTCTGAGGGTCCAAAGGTCAGACAAAGATGAAAAACTTTGAGCTTGGAATGCTATCTCGCCAGGGCCAGCAATTTTTTTTTTTCAGGAGAGGAGGGTTTAAACCACTGTTTATGGTGTTTGTCTGTGTGCACACATATATACACACGCAAAGCTGAAAAATTTTAGGCGGGGGGTGGAGGTGAACACCCTGAGCACCAGTGTATCTTGTCAACGGCACAGGGGCACTTCCCTGATAAATGTGGCCACAGTGGCCTTCAGAAGCTGAAACATACACACACTATCGTGCCTACAGCCAAATGAATCCACTTTGGATCTATCAAACCAGCAGTTCCTAGGAACAGCCAGTGTTTTTTTTACAGAAACGCACACCAAAGTACCTCGTTTATAAGTTTTAGAAAGCACACAAGAAAAAAACATCCAATCAATGGTTCCTAACAGTATTGCAGCTTTGCCCAGAACCTGATGCACTGATAGACATGCACTGTACAGTACAATCTTGCGTAATCAAAAATCCCTGGAACGAAATTGGAACAGCTGCGTGTATTTTGGTAGCGGGTGCTACAACCCTGTATCTCTTTCTCAGCGAATGAAGGTGCTGTTGAATAGAGCATTTTTTTCCCATTTAAGGGGAGACCCTGCTTCTGAAACTTGTTTTTTGTTTTTGAGCATATCATTATGAAACTTTCACAGCTTCTGTATTTTTATGTGCTGATTTCAAACATGCAATTACTGTTCTAATACAATAAACTAGATAGTTTTTGTATTGTCAGGAGCAGGCTTCATTTCTAAACTGTGAGAGTTTACAAGTAAATCAGCATATCACAATAACCTGGAATGAATACTGTATGCAATAAAACAAGAATGGATGTTCTAGGCCCATTTGAACAAAAGATATGATACGTCAAACATTTGGCAAGTGAGCGATGTCGAGCTGGGTCAAACTGGGATCAAGCTGGGAATGTTCAACATACCATAACTTTTGTTCAAGTGGGCCTGGAGCATCCATTCTTATTTTACTGCATACAGCATTAATTCCAGCTTATTGTGATATGCTCATTTGCTTGATAACTCTCACTATTTATAAATAAATCTTGCTCCCAATAATATACAGTCGAGCGCGACTATATCGAACCCGTTTATATCAAATTATCCCGTATATCAAACAATTTCTAAACACGGTAAATTTACATTAAGAATATATAGCAAAAGTTACTGTTACATCGAACGAAAATAGCAACGACAACCGATATATCAAACTCCATGTGCCTCAAAAGTGCCCCAGCAAGTTGGCTTTCCCTCGCGGTGGCGGGGAAAACTGCCGGCGCCACCCTAGAAAAAGTGGTTTAGACCAGTCTGTGCACGGGCGAACACCCCCTGCAAAAAATGATCCTGGCCTGCTTGAAGCGCTTACAGCCAATCAGAGGCCGTCACGTTTTCTCCGAGGCACGGAGGCAGTACAAGTGATTCCATTTTTTCTTTCTTTATGTTTGCGTGCTTGCTGCTGCCTCTTTTCCTCGAGCCCTTATTCAGCGTGGTCCGTGCTGGTGGTGTTGCCTGTGGGCACTCTGTCAACTTTTTTGGCGCGCTGTCGTCATGACTTGTGCAAAGAGGCAGAATTTGCCATTCGCCGCAAAACTCGAAATCATAAATCGAGTCGAGCGCAGTGAGAAGAAGTCCGACGTCGCCGCCGCATAAAAGATCCGTGTCACCGCCGCGTACGGATCGACATTCGACGAGTTCGTCAGTGCGGACGATGATGTCGCCATCATGGGCCAGCTACAAGATGAGGACTACGTTGCAGACGTGGTGCCGACCACGAGCCAAAGCGACAGCAATAAGAAAATTGACGATGGCCCGTTGCCTACATCCTCCGAAGTGATTAGTGCACTTGCGTTGGTCCGGCGCTATTGCGTGAATGTGGAAGGCTGCTCCGACTCGTTGGACAACGTGGAGGCATGCGTGCTGTCGCAAGCAGCGAAGTTGTTGAAACAGACAAAAATCCAGGACTATCTTATTCCAAAGTAAGGCATGCAAGTAAGCTACCATATTAATAAAGTACTTTTCTTATTGGTATGTGCCTTTGTGTCATCAAATCCTATAGCGGGCCTATATCGAATTATGCCATATATTGAACTAACAAATGTTTTTGGCGAGTTCGATATACCCGGGTTCGACTGTACATGAAATATTTGATATTTTGAAAACAGCAAAGTGTACTAGAAAAACAATTGCATATTTGAAATCAGGACGTAAAAATACATAAGCTGCGAAAGTTCCATAAAAATGTACTAGAAAACAAAGAAATATGTCTCCGAAGCAGGGTTCCCCCTTAACACAATTCTCTTGTACAGTCGATCCCGGATATATCGAACTCGGATATATCGAATTATTGGCTATATCGAACAGCTGAGAAATCCCCTGAATTTCCCATGCAAAAGTATGGGGTTGGTGTGCACGTATATCGAACTCCTGCACAGCGAAACATCCGCTATATCGAACGCTGCCCCGCGCCGAAGCACAGAAAGTGCATTTTTCTAACAACTATTGATCATTTTTCAGCCGCGTTCTTGTAAGTTTCAATCCCTCGTCGCGCGCAGGTGACGAAATTGCGTTGCTCTAGTTCGGTGCGCAGCGCTTGTCAGTTCACCGGTATATTGACGCGCGGTCCGCAGGTTTTAACGCATGGGCTAGTGTTTTTCAAAGAGGCTGATTGCTGAGGGTACCAAAATGAGAATTCGAAGTGACTTCGCAGCCTTGTTGTAACGTTTGCATTCCCTTCCTTGTCTCTTCCCGCACGATGGCATGCAGGCCCGCAAAGCATGGCCGTCGAGATCCGCAACTTCGTGACGTATTTTTAATGTTTTCGGTTTTAAAACGCCGATCTCAGAGGCTACGCTTTTTTTCGCATTTCTCGCCATAGTAGCGGCTGCCGTCTGCAAAGCCACAAGTGCCATCGGTATCGCCAACATGTCGACAGTGGAGAAATGTTTCTTCGTGCAGCGTTGTCTCTTGCAGAATGTGTACTTCGCGCTTTGTTCTTGATAAATCGTCATTCAGGAGTCGAACTAAGCATTGTCCCGCTCATAGCGATAAAAATGATGACCGGTGCTTGGAACGACGTCAAGTAAAGCACCGTCGCGCACTGTTTCCTTACGGGCCTTGGTGCCAGGTGACGACATCGGGCGCGTCATGACTGCCGAATACGGCGTACGGTGCGTCAGTGAATTTGCGACTTCGCGTTTCCGGGCGCCGTATCGGACGGCAGCACAGCGAGTGACTTCATCGGTGCAGACAACGACGTAGCTGTTTCTTACTGCATCGACGCCGAGATCATAGCTGACGTTGCCGGTGCTGCGGAAATGGATCCGTGCGGTTTGAAGATGCCAGCCACCGTTGCCACCGCTAAACCCTTTACCGCGCTACAGAGCTCGCATCAGCGTGCGTCGATCACCGCTGTTGTGGCGGAAGGTGCTGAATTTACTTATTTGGAAAGCTTCAGTAATATTGACGATGACTTGATGAATTCACGGCGCGCAAGAAGCAAGACAAGTTGACGGACTTTTTTCATGCGAAATAAAGTGCGCTAACTTGCAAAAGAAGTTCTCGCCTTGTTCTTTAGCATATGTGAGCGAATCGTCATGTTCGCGCTTTTTACGATTTCAGAAAACTGTGTCGAGGCCTGCAGTGCTTTAATTAAAGCCTTACATACGCATATTTCGTATTTCGAATTATTGATATATCGAACTATTTCGCGGTCCCCTTCGAGTTCGATATATCCGGGATCGACTGTATACATGACTTGAGAAGCGTGAAAAGCTGAGCCGGTTAGTTCATGATTAGATGCAAAAACCCAGCGAAAACTCAAGACAAAGATGAAGAAGGAGGCACATTCAAGCACGCACTGTCACCGGACTTACAACCGCTTTATTGACGCATCCATGTATACTTAAACCCCTTATCCTGCGCACACGCTACAAGCTGAAGCCTATCATCTGCCCGATAATCAGCCACACCCTGAAAGAAACAGCCAATCTTTTTCTGTGATATGCACAGAAGGTTCACCAATACAAATGTGCCCATTCTTTTTGATGTGATACGCCTCAAGCAGTTCCCGTTCAATCTTTGATTTTCCCCGCCTAGAGTGCTGGTTTGGTGAAACATTGGCTCGCAACCATTGTATTCCTTCAGATGCAATGCTAGGTTGCTGCCTGTGCCCGATCGTACACTGTGGGCATGCTCTTTTTGGCGTTCATTCAAACACGGCCCAGTTTGGCCGATATAGACGTTCCCGCAAGTCGTGGGGATGAAATAAACTGCCCCCATGCTGCACTTCGTGAAAACAGTTTGGCAGCTAGTTTTGCAGGTGGAACGTATAGGGTTGAAGCACCCACCACCAAACTACACACAGCTGTTCCAATTTCGTACCAGGGATTTTCGTTCACACAAGATTGTACTGTACAGTGCACGTCTATCAGGCGGCGAGCGCAATTCAGTGCTGCCTTTCTACATGGAGCAATCCATTCCGAGTTGCACTGCCTTAGCTCGCTTTTGTCAGCTTTCATTTTGTGTGTGCAGTTGCTGTCAGTCTCCCCTGTGCCATTTCTCAACACATAAAGTGAAAAACCATTCTGTTTGCTGCGCTCATAGATCCTGGAACATGTGTGGGTTTGGAATGCTAGCACGTGCTTGCCCGTGAACGCCAGGGTTGCCGAAGGGCTCATTTGTCTGTCCGAAGCGAGGAGGTGACCCTCATCCTTGGAAGACGCCAGCCGACAGGAGACAAGGCAAGCTTGGTCTAGAGAGGCAGGCCAATTGTTGGCTCTGTTCGGCAGTTTGCACAGTTTTCAGTGTGCAGCTCCCGCAGTCGAAGTTGTAAGACAATACGTGCAGGACATTTCAAAATCTTTTTTGTTGTGCTTATTTGAATATTAAATATAAAACAATAGCTTTAATGGCACGGAGTGGGCCCCCGTGAACATGCTTATGGAAAAATCTTGATGAATTTAAGACTAATTAATTTTGCAATGACAATTAGAATTTAGAATCTAACAAGTGCCGTAACTCAAAAACTACACCAGCTTAAAACCGATTTCGGCAATGATATCAGCATAACAAATCACACTTGCGTGCCAAATTTCATCACTTCATCCCCATAAATGACACATGGTTTTCATTGCAATGTCCCTTAAAAGGGTACCGACACCTTTTTTCGAAGGCGGCTTTGCTCGGCCGTACAAATCTCCTGTATGCAGAGACGGCTCTGAGCGAGTGTGAAGCTCAGCAAACGTTGACGAGATATTTTATTTCGAGATTAGTCAATTTTTCCATGGCGCACCTACCGACATCGACACTAGCTTGACGTCAGGCTGCAGTACTAATTCTGGTGCCTTCACGCAGCAGTCTGGCTAGTTGTGATGACTAGTTGTGAGTTCTGGCTAGTCTGGCTAACTTTCAAGATGGCCACTTATGCGTCATCAACGGAGCCATGGTGCACAGCGGCCGTGGAAATGTCACCATATATTGTGCGAGCACATACCGTGTTGTGACGCCAGGATACAGTAGGAACCGAAACTATCTTTTAAAAACATACTGCAATTACTTTTTCAGGGAGCACTCGCATTTAGCACTACATTTTCTAGGCTCTAGAAGGCTTGGCCTTTCATTTGACACAAAAAAAACCACAACTGAAAATTTTCGTGTCAGCACCCATTTAAGGAACCCTGTGTAGACTGAGCTTGTCAAAGTAGCAACCTTTGGACTGGCACACAATCAAAATCGTATCCATAAGTGGTCTTAAAGGGACACTAAAGGCAAATAACAATGTATGTCAGAGTGAAAGGTCAATGTGTGAGAACGTCTGTGTGAGAACGACGACGTCAGAGAGTCCAGAGTACAATTAGCCACTACTAATCAAACTACTAGTTGCAATAAAAAAAGATCCTTCCGTGCATCACAAGGTGTAATAAAATGCTGCTTGTTCGTTTCTGTTTGATTCATGGAAAAAAGAACCTCTTGGCGCTACCATGGGGAACGGCGCGAGTGGTTCAAAAGTTCCGTTTTCGCCAAGTTGCGCGTCTCAGTGGTAGTTTCGGTATCGCGTACTGCTACGTGTGCTTGGCTCTCGCTATTTTCACCCTGTCGATACTCTACTTCTGCTGCTGCTGGCCAAGCTAAGCTCTGTTACAGTGAACTATACAGTTTCGGAGTGGCCCGTGGCTGCATCTTGGCAAGGTTGATGGCCGCCGTTGCGCAAAAAAACGTAGCTTCGGCGGCCGGGCAGTAAAGGCGGACAACGTTGGGCACGAAAACTGCTACGTCAGAAGGTCTGTTCAGGCGGGCGATTTGAAGTGCGCTAACGCCGTGTGAACCATTAAAACGTGATTTTCTTTCAAAATAAGCATTTCCTTCGTACGAATCAAGCACTACGAGGTTTCTGCAACGTTATTGCAACAATCAACGTCGGCTTAATATGTGCCTTTAGTGTCCCTTTAAAGCCAGGAAAACTCTATCACAGAAGACTAGCAGGAAACTTTACGAAAGGCAAACTCTTTTCTCTCTCTGGTTCAACCATCAAAAAGCCAGTTTTCTTTTTAACATCTGCATATGATACACTAAGGTGCATTTTTATTTTGAAACCGCAAAAATCAGGAGTATGACAATGGCAGGTTCGAGTGAATATGGTAGGTGCTGTGAGGCGCAACGACCCGCAGAGAAAAGAAAGTTGCAGCAGGGCAAAGCAACGAATGCGATAGCAGCACAATGGAATAAAGTAAGGTTACCCTGCCCTCACATGCTTTCACTGGCACATACGATGCAGTGTTACGGATTTCACACAGAACATCGCGGTGACGGCAAGAGTCCATATAATACCAATCACAATAAAAAGAAGAAACGAGTCTGCAATGCCGTTTCCATGTGGCCCGAACAGATGGTCTCTTCTCAAGTGCACACGACTGGCAATCTCGTTCGCACGGGACCTAGCAGCTGGAAATATGGGGAATGTTGGCGTTCAGGAATGTATGAGCGAGCAAGAAATACCAGCCACCTTATGTAATTTTTATTGTGCCCCAATGACAAATGTTTCCATTGGGAAATCCAACAAATGGGAAAATATCATGGTGAAGGCTGTACTGCACTTGAATTCTACTTTAGTAGAGTGCCCAATGATCCAGAAGACAATACTGTATTTCCTTACAGAAGCTGCTTACAAGCAAAAGCAGACCACACAATAAAGCTGCCAACAAAAACGCTTTCCCAAACGTATGCAGTGGAAGCCTTCAAAGCAGACACACAGACAAGAAAAGCCTGCCTTCGTGACACACGCGCTCCACTGGAAACACGGCCAACAATGGCAGCACAAGAGTGAAGACTGCCAGCCCTAACAAAAGGAGAACAAGACGCACTGTGTGTCTGCTAGAAATTCAACCGCTGTCAGGAGATGATCTGCGTGGGAGTAAAATCAAGTTTAGACGAGTCGTTAGCAGTAGCGGGAACTTCCGAGAATGCTCTTCGTGTCGGAGGCGCAGTGCAATAAGTCATGGAAGCTTGTGCAAGATGTGCTAGAAAACTATTTACCGTAATTTGCGCAATTATATCGTGGCATTACTACTACGCTATTATCTCTCATAAAAGGGCCCTGCAATGCATGCCACGTGGTAGGAGTGATGCAAGATTAAATAAAGTTGTCGCCATCATCACCCACAGCTCACACTGTTTGTACACGGAGACCTTGGAGGCTGCAGCAAGCCAAGCTGTTGTAGATGCATCTTTCGAGTTGACTGGCAAGCCGTGTCACTGGGACACCTCCAGAACTATCATTTAAAAGAGCAGCTCTTTGTTTACTCGTTCGTCGGCATGCTCGTCTCCAAGGACATACGTGGTGAACAGAGTTTACTGCTGGGCTCCTTCAATACATTTCTGTCATCTAACATTTGCACACCTCCTCGCTAGCAAAAACGTAGGGGTGTGCAACTAGCCAAATTTCATCTCCAATCAAATTCAAATATCAAATATCAAAGTGCATGTACGTTGTTCACCTAAGACCTGCTGTTCCAGTCAGCAGTGGCGCTCACGACAGTGAACAGCATTGATTTGTTTGGGGGGTACCGGAAGTTGATGCAAGATTTTTTTTTTTCCTCTTCAGCACATATTTTTTCTCGACAGACACGCACGGTGAACTGTTGTGCTTCATCTTCCTGCTGCAGGTTCAAAAAAACCTGCAACACGGCCACATTCATGAGCTTCTCCATGCCAATAAAGACATGTGCAGTGCAACACTAGTGTGATGGAACGTTCCCACGCAAGGCCAAGTGCCAAGCATTTCGTGGACCAAAAAAGTGGAAAGCCAGTAGAGCTTGGGCTCTCAAGTTACGAACGGGGCTTGACGATGAGGACGAGTAGTCAGTCAAGCAACTGCATTATTAAATTTTTGTCATGTAATCCGCATGCAAGTGTTTTTTTTTTGATGTGCACAAATGTTTAAAATAAACATGCGAAAGGGCGAGCCAACCCAAACAAACTGCAACATGGCAACGTCTCTGGTATTTGTTGTGTCGAGTCATTTGTAACTATGAACAGAATAAATATGAAAGTAAAATCTAATTATTTGATTCGGTATTATTCTATTCAAACTTGAAGCCCCAATACAGTAAAAGCTCGTTAATTCGACAACCATGAATTCAGAAATTCGGATAATTCAGACGGCTCTTTTGGTCCCGGCCAAAGTGCATCTTAATCTATGGGACCAAAGCTTCATTATTTCGTCAGAATTGGGTTCCGCACCGCTTAATTCGGACAAATGCTGATGGCTGCCGCTACACAAAAGTGTGGTAAAGCAGCGCTGGCACCACTGGAGTGAAATCGAAACCCGAGTGACATCGCCATCGTCATCAACTAGTGGGGGCGATCGCAGCGTCACCAAACGTCGGCGTCTTTTTTTTCGCTCCACTACACCTCCGACACCATTTTCCCTTGTGTTGTGTTGGCACAGTCTCTTTTTGCGGAGTTCTCTTTTTTTTTCCCGTTGTGACCGTGTTTGCACGTGAGGCCCGAGCATGCAGCAGTAGCTGACGATGGCATCGACGAGGTCCTTCCCACTGATATGACCCTTCAGGACTACATCACGATTGACGATTGTGTCGCCGCGACAGGTCTCCTGCCCGATCAAGAAATTATTAATGATGTCGCGACCTCATCGCACCTCACGGGAAGTCTCGGAGGTGCTTTTGATATTAGAGGACATTTCCCTGAACACTTCCAACAGTTTGCGTGCTGTTGGCCATTTGGAAGAGTTCAGAAAAATTGTAATGTCAGCCGGAATCTGCACGAAAACGCAAACGACCATTACAAAATACTTCATCAAATAAAGGTACGCTTCTCCAACTCGATTTTAATGTTGTTTTTCCTGTTCATTCGTTAATTCGGCATTCGGTTAATTCGGACATTTTCTCCGGTCCCGTGAAATCCGAATTAACGAGCTTTTACTGCATGCACACAACCCCATAAAAAAACCTCGGCAATGCCGATGACTCGTGCTCCTCATCAAAAACTGTGTGTTCCAAGCACCCCCCCTTCCGTGAAACCAGTGGACTCACCCTTGGGCAAGTGCTGGAGCAGCAGGTGCTCAGTGTAGTCTGGATGCACATTGAGTGTCTTGCTGAGGAACACGTGTCTCTCACTGCGCAGGTGTCCCCAGAGGTGGTCCTCAGAGGACAACGACATGTGGCACACGCGGCAGTGAATCTGGCCTATGTCCTCTGCATGACAAGATTGCAACCTCCAGTATAGCAGAAATAACAATATGGCTCAAATAAAATGCACAAGTCCGAAAATCGTATTTTAGATTTCATTATTTTATATTCTGTGCACACACCACCCAGTAGCACGAAAGTAGACTTTGTTTTTTTTGTTAACTGCATAATTTATGGGCAAGAAAATATCAAACTTTATTAATACGGAGGGACCCATTTCGTCACGTGTCATTCTCGAAAGTTCACGACAAATGTTATCGTTAAGAAGAAAATATTTTTTGTGTGACATGTATGCGTAATGAACAGCAAATTAACATTGTTTAAAACTTGTAGAGCCAAGGTCTAAATACGTGACATTTTATAGAAGTTGCTATACTTGCCAATTTTTTTCTGCTAAGCCAATGCAGGTAGCATTTCAAAACTTGATTAACTGCGGGAGTATTAGCCCCGAGAACGAACACTGGCGGCGCGGCAATAGCGGCGATGTGACGTCACGGCAAGGACTCGCTTGCTCCGCGGCCGAGGATCGCCTTTTTCTGCACCCGTCGCGTAACCTCTCTTTCGCGATACGGTGGTGATTACTGCTCATTCTTGCGATGCATACTCCCAAGGTAGAAGGTGGAAGTTTGCATTACTAGCGAAAGTTAAGTAAGCTGTACAAAGTCTGGATAGTATAGCTTATAATGGGCAAATTCTCGTCCTAACGGAAGATTCACAGTGAAAATGGTGATGCAGGAGAGCAAGACATTCGTTGTTTTTACTGCGTACTCCAAAAATCGGTGCTAAAAAAATTACGCTAATGGTACCAACTTCATTACAACTTGTCGCAGACTACATGGTTAGAACATGCGTCCTGAAGAATTACAAATGAAATTAGGATGCTTTCAATTCACTAAGTACAATGTGGTTTATCGTAAAAGGTATGTCTGCCTTTGCAGATTATTTATATATTTATTTATTTATTTACAATACCTCAAAGGCCCCAGTGAAGGTGTTTACATGAGGGGTGTGCTTTTACAACGGATTGAGTGAGTAGATGCTCAATCGCTGCTTTGAAGGTGATGATACTGGAGTGGTGCGCAACGTCGGGAGGAAGGCCGTTCCAATCTTGTGCTGTCTTGGCAAAAAAGGATGAAAGGTGCGCAGTGGTGTGAGCAGGTGCCGGGTACGCAGCTTTCCCGTCGTTGATGCGGTCTGAATGACGATGAGTTGGCTTGATAGCGGGAGTACGAAGTAATGCATGATAGGACTTGAAAAACAGGCAGAGACGAGCGATACGGCGGCGTAATATTAATGAAAGGATAGCGAGGTTAGCGTGAGATTTAAGTTCGGTTACGCTTGACTGGTATGAATAATCTGAACAGATAAATCTTGCTGCCTGGTTTTGCACAGTTTCAAGTGTTTTAATGTTGGGTCCCAAACAGCGCATGCGTATTCAAGCTTGGGTCTGATTAGTCTCTGATATGCGATTAGTTTCACAGGGGTGGTATGGCTAGATGAAAGTTTCGACGTAGACAGCCAAGAGCGCGGTTAGCTTCGTTAGTGACGTGCGTTATGTGAAGAGACCATGTTAAGTCAGAAGGCAAATGAACACCTAAACACTTGTATGAAGTTGCAGATGAAATTTCCGTGTTGTTAATAAGATATCTTGGAGCTGGGTAGTACTGGCGGCGATGAAAAGAGACTAGTGATGTTTTGTTTGTGTTTAGGGACATTAACCATTTCTTACACTATATTTCAATTTTATGAAGGTCGGATTGAAGTTCATGGATATTTGATGCGTTGTTAATCGGGCGATAAATGATGCAATCATCTGCGAAAAGTCTGATGTTAGAAGAAAGGTTATTTGGCAAGTCGTTTATACATATTAGGAAAAGCAGTGCACCTAGAACCGTGCCCTGAGGCACGCCTGAAATAACAGGACATAACGTAGAAGATAGATTAGGCGTAAACGAACTGCTGGCGGTCATTAAAAAGTCACAAGTCCGATTAAAAACTAAAGGGTCAAGGTTAAGGATGTAAAGTTTTAAAAACAAGCGTTTATGAGGAATTCTGTCAAATGCTTTCTCGAAATCCAAAAAAGGGTGTCTACCGGTATATTTACATCAATGCTAGCGCTGACGTCGTTAGTAAACAGAGCTAGTTGCGTGTAGCAAGAAACATCTTTCTGAAAACCATGTTGGTTTTTATTAAAAAATGAAGAGGTACGAGGAAGTTAATTATCTAGGTGATTTGACAGAATTGCACTTTTTGCTACAGGAGCCTTTAGATGAATCTCTCTATCTCAAACAATCACTTAATACATCCGGGACATTAAACAAAATAATACTGCCACACACAGAATTGTTTCGGAAAGGCTGAGATGTTAGTACACTTGGATTGTACACTTGGATTACGTAAACATTTCTTCGCAACACTCGTCTGGGATTATATGGCCGTATACCCCGATTTGCATGAACTGCTGGTCCGATCAGCCGCCGGGTCACAAGCGGTAATGTTAAATTCACGTGTGAGCACTGTTGATAGCAATCGTCTGCAAACAAACGCCTGAAAATCGAAATGAGCGTTCTGAACTGTTTCGATGGCGTTCTCAGCGATGTGGCCCACGTATTAAACGTCCTTCGCCTGAGTGAGTCAATGAATGGTCTGGCACGTCACGTCCGCATAAAGGTTGATGATGCTCAGGAGTATATCAAATGCCAATAAAAATAGCTGGAGCTAAACTAGTACTTATACAAGTTTAACAGCGCCGTTGCTGCGATGCTACATGAAGACACAATCTGACAGCAATAAGAAGTTTCCACAATTAACCTCAACTTGTTTTTGTAGTGAAATGAAGCCCTGAAATTATTGCGAGGAAAACGTGAAACTAAACACAACATGATGACTGAGCGAGTACGCAAGAAAAACAAACACAACAACTGATATTTTGCGAAACTCAGCACTGCATGCATGCGTTTTTGTAATCGTGCGCGGAGCTTGGCACACCGGCAAAAACGCTGTCCGCAGAGCGCGTATCCGTCCGATGCAAATAACACTTGCGGAGGCGAAGCCATCATACTTTTTTTTAAGGAATCGCCCGTGAACCCCGTGAACAACGCAACCTAATAATGTGAATAAGGCATCTTGCATGCCAAGATCACATGATTGTGAGGCACGTTACAGATCAATTTTGACGGCTTCGAATTTTTTATCGTGCTCCTGTATCTAAGCAGAGGGATGTTGCTTTCACACCCATCGGAATCGGCTGCTGTGGTCGGGAATAGGACCCATCCCCGAGGTTAGCAGCACGACACAACAAACCTGATCACCCCTTTCAAAGTGTGCACGACAAAACGCAAGCACCGTTGGCGACTGTTAAAGAAAAGTATAGCTTTTGTCGTTTTACTAGGAACATTCTCCATGCTGTTTTCGTCATTCATCTGAAGCTTGAGACAGGAAAAAAGCAAGTGCAAACAGCGGAACAGCGTACGAAGCAAGCGCATGATATGCCGGCGATTCACGGCGGGCGTCGAAAAGTCCTTGCCGTGGCGTCATCCAGGCCACACGCCAGGCGGCGCCACACAAACTTCTCGGGCTAATAACGTGTTCAATAGGTTCTTCAAACATTGTTGTGGTACAGTAAATACACATTTTTATATATTGCCTGAAATTCCAATTTAGGCGAAAGGAAACCCTATTGAAAAATCAATATATAAAAAATACCCATCCTCGATTTTCTTAAAATCCTGTAAAAAGGCAATCAAAGACCATAGAAAAGGAATATAAAGAACATGTTGCATTATTTTGTTTGCAGCGATAATACTTGGGGTGCAGGTGAGAGCCACTGATCTCCACTGGGAGGAGCTGGATGGCGCATTGAGCACGCGGGCGTGAAGCCACCGGAAAACACCGTTTTTGTCCCGGAAGCCACCGGGACAAAAAGAAATGCGGCCTGTAGCACAGTAAACTGTACGAATCGACCGGAAAAGTCGTCAGGGAAGACATTTCACACGTAAGTACCTCAAAGTTGTCTTACTTTTGACACATTTTGTACCTTGCAGCACTCCGCCGTATTCGGACGGTGGCGGCACGGCGTCTGTCATCTTTCGTGTAGCGTTCGTCGGCTAATCGCAGAGTTTGTTGTACGCACTTGCTATACACTTCATCACTCCGGAAAAAAAAACGATCATAACAACAGCTCCACCCGAGAATACCTGAATTGCGCGACTAAGACGGACAGAAGACGCTAGCTTCCGGACAAACAGAGGACCTTCCGGTGGCTTCACAAGCGCCTGCCTCGCAGAGCGGGAATGCGCCGTCCTGCCTTTTTAATGGAGGTCAGTGGTTAGAGCTAATGCTCAGATACCACATTTGCAGAAGTCGGGCAGTTTTGGTAAACCGGAGTGACTAGTTTAAGCACCCAACGTTCTGCAATAGCCAATTTTGCACTTTTATATCCAGCACCGAGACCTCTGATTGATTGGCGCCTCTCTATTACCTACATCCTCGGATGGGGTTGCTATGATAGCCATGTGTGCTTAATGTTTTGATTAAGTGCACTATAGCAGGAATGGGTTCGTGAACAAAGCATGACCATTTGGGACACTGCCTAAGACTGAAGAACACACTTTAGCTACTCTAGCTGTCTACTCAACAGATTAATTACCCCACCTCGGAGGCAATGTTTCAGATCACGTGGTTTAATGTACTTTAGCAGGTTGTGACATTCACTGTTTGTCCCAATTCTTCCTTCGTGCCCTGTCACACCACGCAGTTTGACCAAAATGATACTTACCAACTTGCTCAAAGAAAGCTTTTTATGCAGGAGGTTCAACTCATCCAAAGCTCAATGTATCTCACTCTTTCTTAGCCCCTAGTTGATACAAATAGCAAAAACAAGTGGTGTACACAATTGTGTACATCGTGTCTCAAACGGTTAATTATATGTTCGTATGTTACAACCGGTAGCATTTCGATTTCAGAGAGTACCAGGTGGCCCGTGACATACTCGGCCTACTCGTGAACAAACACTATCATGTTACCGCGAATACCAGTGACGTTAATGGCCACCTTCTGCATGTCATCAGCACTGTGGTTTCATCTGCTATGTTGAGCGCTGTGAGTGCCTTAACCGTTTCTTCGATCGTCTTTAAGGCAATTGATGAGAGCACTGGGAGGAGTATACCGTAAAATGCCGAGCAAGCGCCCCCCTTACGATGAAGGATAATTGGGCCAGATTCGGGAGGGGGGCGCTTGCTTGGTCCCGGACCGAAATTCAAGATGGCAGCGGGAGAGCCGCTAGAAATAAAGAATGGCCATCCATGTTTCGAATGAAATGCTTTATTTATTTACTGCTTTTATTCCTCCTCGTCATTGTCAAGCTCGTCAAATGACTCCTCAGAGTCGGACGCAAAAGTCCGCGCACTCGTCGTCAGAGGCACTTATTTCAGATCTCCCAAAAAAGGGAGGGGCGCGCTTGCTCAGCATTTTACGGTAAACATCAGCTAGAGCTCGATTCACTGCGAACATCTTGCCGGCAGCTGCAACTTTGTTCTTGTCATCATCGCCACCCAACTGACGTCGCAATATCCGTGAGACTTGGAGCAGGTGCAGAATTAGACGTGCTGCACAATTTTCATTTTGATCATTTCTAAAGCAGCATGTTGAGAAGGGACGATGGAAGGAGTGACATCACACACCTTGGCATGACCTTTGGATGGGACACACCGGCCACTCAAGTTGCACTTCCAGGCAACACTTGCCTGCTTTTGTGCACTCTGTAAAAGTGTGTATGTAAGTGGCGTGATGTAACGTTTTACTGACTTATACATAGATCGGCCATTGCCGAGTTCTAAAGGTATAGAAATCCCACGTACGTACGGTGCACATGTTTATGTTCGTTCAGTGGGATGTGGAACTGCGCTAATCGCACGTATCAGTGCAGACGACGCTGCGTGTTGGAAAGCGCCGAAGCAGTGATCCGTCCACTACACAGCACAATCTCAGCAGCAGAGAACTTTAGTTTGCCCTGATGGGTTTGCGCCGTCGTGCTGCCAAGCAAGTGATGCTGGCCGGTTGAACTCAAAAATAAACATTTAATAACACTAACAAAACTCTTTGAAAGTTACAGGATACAATACGTGGGCACACGCACTCGCCCCTAACCTTGGCCCCGGCGGGGCACACCCCTCCCGCGCACACAGAGTTCCCTCACCGACTGTCCGGGCTGCGCCACGGCTGCCGCTTTTAACACTTTCGTGACCGCGGAAAAAACGGTTCTTTTTGGCTAGTCCAGAAAATGTTTTTTTTCCTGCCACAGAATATTATTGATGCTAAAGTGTAGGGTATCAAATGATACAAGAAGAATTGGTCTTTCCAACAGTATTAATTCCAAACAATGGATTTATTTCGAATATAATAAGAAAAATTATCAAACAAAGAAAAATGCATCAGAAAGAAAGATTCATAAAAACATCAATGCTACTCTGCAAAGGTTAAACATTAAAAAAAATCTATATATACGTTTTGAACGCAATGCCCTCATAGAATAATAGTGGAAATATAAGCTCTGTAAGTGCAAAGAATATCTGCATAAATAAAAATAGAGGCACTATACTCGGCGACAACTTTTCTTGGCACCACTGTGGAAGCTACAGAGCCAAAGTGCCTGCATGCGCGCGCGCCAAGAAATAGCACCTATATTTATTTTCTAATTCGAAAAGTTACCTAGCTCGAATAAATAAAGATTTCTTCATTATAAAAAGAGAGCGAGTATGGGAAGCCATTCGTGAAAAAATGTTATTGTAAACTTCAAGTTTTTTGTCTTTATTTTTGGACAGCACCACGTTTTCCTCACGCCTGCTCTCTCAGAGTCTCAGTAAACATGGCGTCCGCGATGCCGCCTGAACCGTTGGCCTGAACCGTGTGCGGCCGCAAACTCGCCGTTTCGTTCTCCGAAGAAGCTGTACTCTAAATGTGACAGAAAGTGGCTTATCACACCAGACCACGCAAGTTATCTGCAATGTCGCTGGAGTAGGCGCCGTCAGCGTGACTTGTCTGCAATGCAGTGTGCCGGCTGCCGCCGAGCTCACCGGAATGAGTGAGCGAACAGTTAAGCGTATCAAGGCTGAAGCTCCCCCGAAGCGCAAGAAATTGAATTTCTCAGGCCAAACTGAGAAGCGCATCACCGGCAAGGCGTGGCTGCTGCGCTATTACACGTTTGCGTTGGCAGCATTGCGGCACAAAGTGCACAGCTGCTTCATGTGCAATGAAATACCTACGGCCGAAAAACTACGCTCTGTGAAGGTGTGTGACCAGCGAAGCTTGATAAATATTCTGCGTCAGTCTCTTTTTAATTTAGCGTGAGCTCTCCTTAAATCTAAACCCAATTCAGCGGCATCATGGTACTTGCATTTCGTATTTATTCGAATACAATGCGAGCTTTTTCTCCAAATTTTTGCTACTAAAGTCGCCCCTCGCGTTACAATCGTGATCACGTTACAATCGAGCAAACACCGTATTCAGGCTGCGGTGTGCGCTTGGTGGCGTTCATCATATTCCCATGTGTCTTATTTTGTTGTCTTCGGGCTTCATCCGCAAAGACTGTTTGGAATCTTCCGCGCAGACCGCGATGCGATGTTCCAGAAGCGTCACGATTGTTCTAGATCTTTCCGTTAAGATTGCGCGCGGTATGCGAATTGTCGAGAGATTACGTGGCCACCAGCGATAACGCTGGAACATTCGCTAGAACATGTATAAAAGCCGACACGCTTCACCACTGTCAAAATTATTGACAGAAGATGCTCTGACTTGTTTCCCGCCCACAAGTTCGGCCAAATAAAGAATTTTATCTTCGACACGCCCACTGCTGCCTTCGTCAACATAACAACCCTGTGACAATATACAGTACAGTAGGTAGATGCATCTACGCACCCTGATGATCCCATTCTGCATGTAGACGTGGTGCTAAACGCTCCAGCGATGCCGAACTACTTGCGCAGTAACACAAATGTGCGGATGCCCCGCCTCCGTAGCCTTCGCTCCAATGCCAAGATAAGTTGTCGCCGAGTATAGTGCCTATCATGCCACCGCGCAATGCAGGTTCTCGACGTTGGCTGCGCATGTTTCGGGAACAAAAATTTTTTTCCGTTCAACTTTCCTAGCATAGTTCGCAGTTCTGGTATATTTCAATTTTCCTGTGTACTTGTTGAAATAAACAGTGTAGCCTGTTCCAAATCTGCAAAAATCCATAATTGTACCCTCATTTGACCTCTTTCTCGCTCGTTGTGATGAGTAAAGGAGGGGCACGAGGCGCGTGCTGAACGTGGAAGCGCGGCGACGGTGCGCGAGAAGCAAAAAGTCACCCGATGGCACGCGCACCAGCCACGTCGACGCAGAGGATTGGCCAGATAGGGGCTCGTGGCATGCGACCCGAGCTGTGATGGTGAACGACGAAGGAGGATCGTGGCACTGTGCTGTGGGGCGCCGGACGGAGAAGATCGAGGAAGGAGCAAGCGTCACACCCGCGGCGAAGGCGGCTGGTACTCGGTTCTGGAGGTGGTGGCACGCAAGGCCCGGGGAGTGGCCGTCGACCTTGGAAGGCTCCAAGCGAGGCTGCCCGGACACATCGCCCCTCAATACGGCAGTTCCAGGATCGCCAGCAGCCCTTCTCTTCTCGGCAGGACGGCTACAGACCACAGTTCAGTCAAGGAGACGCCCGTCACCTGTGGAGTCCTGAAGCAAGGGACCAAGGCCCAGTTAGGCCTAACCTCGACGGACCAAGGACGGAGACCCGTCACCTGTGGAGTCCTGAAGCAAGGGACCAAGGCCCAGTTAGGCCTAACCTCGACGGACCGAGGACGGAGAAGACTACTGGGGACACACGCGACGAGAGCAAGCGGTAGGCTGGACGAAGGCGACCTACGATGAACTTGGAGGACTACTGAGGACGTCGGCGACGGTCTCGACGAGAGATTGACATGACGGGAACATCGAGTCGTCGCGACGTACTGTAAGAACATTCTATTGATACAAGGCCCATAGTGGCCAGACTGAGTTGGAGACGTATCTAAGCCTAGCTAGAACTCATTGTTTAGCTAGTTGCAGTTCTAGATATGAACTGAGATTTTGTGTAAATAGGTTCTGGTTGGAATTACTCAGTGTCTTTAACGCTTTTTTATGTTATCTTTTCGTTCATTATAAACTTTGTTGTTTTTGCCATCCTACCACGGTCTCCTGTGCCCGTCTCACTCTCTCCCAATCCATTATTGCAAGCACCCCCGAGAAACACGTGACAAATAATTGGCGAGCCTGCCAGGATTCAATCCTGCCCGGTCACTGATTCTCGTTTGGTGCGAAGATGGATTGGGAGAAGTTGGCGGCCGTGGCCAAGGACTTGGGCATGAGCAAAGAGGAGACGCTGAAGTTTTTCGAGAATGTGGAGCGAGTCAAACAGGAGAGAGCACGCGAAGCACAGGAGAGAGCACGCGAAGAACAGGAGAGAGCGCGCAATGAACAGGAGAGAGCGCGCGAGGACCATGAACGAGCGCGCGAGCAGCATGAACGTACGCTCGCAGAGCAAAAGATGGAAAAGGAAATTTTAGAACTTAAGGTGCGTTTGGCACTAGCGAATGAAGCATCGCGAGACGATGCAAATGTGGTTAGTGGCCCATCGACAGCGTCGGCCAATTCGCCATCTCCCAGACGAAAGCCTGTCTGCCCTCGTAAACTAATGGCACCCTTCGATGAGCGAAGGGACGACTTGGATGCGTACTTGCATCGCTTTGAGAGGATCGCGATAGGGCAGGGCTGGGAGAGGGGTGAGTGGGCCAATGCCCTGAGCCTCTGTCTCGCGGGAGAAGCACTGAGTGTGTATGGCCGCATGCCAGCAACAGTCATTAGACTACGATTTGGTAAAGAAAACTTTATTGGAAAGATTTCGGCTGACCGCCGAAGGGTTTCGTTAAAAATTCCGGTCGTGCAAGCGTGAGAACTCCGAGACTGGCAAACAGTTTATCTGTCGACTTTCCAACTACTTGATCGATGGATGGAATTGTCAGACACAGCAAAAACTTACGAAGGCGTCCGCGACAAGGTAGTTGGAGAGCAATTCCTCAACCGGTGCAGTGGCAAGTTGGCCGTATTCTTGAAAAAAAGAAAGTGGGCACGGTGGAGGAAATGGCAAGACAGGCCGACCAGTTCATGGAGGCACAAGGTATCAGAAATCTTGGAAAGGGAGTCGGTGAATGTACTATGGCAGCGGAGGGAGAGGCTAGAGGATAGGTCCCAATGAGTAACTTCAGGGCACAACAGCGATGTTTCTTGTGCAACCGGCCGGGACATATTGCCAGCAATTGTCGTACAAAGATTGGCCACAATGAAAAGACAGTGACGTGCTCAAAATGCCAAAAAAGAGGACACAAAGCACAGGATTGTAAGATGGCATCAGCTGAAAAGATTGCCTGTGTAATGAGTGCCAGAGAAGGACAGATCGAAAAAGACATGCCGGTAGTTGAAGGAGAAGTGCAAGGGTGTAAGGCGACAGTGTTGAGGGATACGGGTGCTAATACGATATTAGTAAGAAGTAGTTTAGTGGCACCCGAGAACATGACAGGACAGGTGAAGCCGGTGATGTTTGTAGATAGGACCATCAAATATATGCCTGAAGCAAGGTATCTACACCCTTTTATACAGGGCTGGTGACAGCGAAGTGTGTTGAGGATCCGCTATACGACTTGCTAGTGGGAAATGTACCTGGTGTGAGAAGGGCGCATGACCCTGATCCATTGTGGAGAAGGACTAAGAAAGGCGTGGAGCAGAGTAAAGATATTAAAGATTTTGGGGCCGGCAGAAGGTGAGGAACCAAAAGTAGAAAAGGAAATGGCAGCAGCAGTGCAAATAGCGCCTCCAGTAATGTGAGCAAGAATATAAGACCACCACAAGTTACAGACATTAAGGGGTTAGATGTATCAGTGGAGAAGTTCAAGGAATTGCAGGAGAAGGATCCATCTATTCGAGCGTACGAGGCGAAATTAGGAGAGATTATGAAAGGAAGAAGAGTAGACCGGTAGCACAATTTGTGAAGCAGAATGGGCTGATGTATCGCAAGTGTGTATTTAGCTCGGGTAGAGAAGTCATGCAGCTGATGATGCCAGAGGAGGTAAAGGATACGGTGTTAAAACTGGGGCATGATAGTATAAGGGCCGGTCACCAGGGAATGAAAAACACTTTCGACAAGATCACAGAGGAATTCTTTGGATAGGAGTGTGGAGCGATGTGAGGAGATATGTCAAGTCATGCGACGTATGCCAAAGAACAGTGGTTAAAGAGCAAGGTAGGAAGGAGGCTGAAAAGGCAGAAAACAAGGAGAAGGCTACGGTGTGCGTGGCAATTGCTGAGGCGAATGAGGAGGAAGTACCGATTTATAGGGTGAAGAAGCGCAGATTAAGCAAGTGGCATTGGATTGGTGACTGCTCTAGCAGAAAATAGATTTTTGAGCAGCGGAGTCAGCCTTGAACGGATTGTTTGAGGACTATTTTGAGTAGATTGATTGAATTTGTGAATATTTTCGATTAGTGAGTGTGGTGTATTGTGAGTAGTTATATCTGTGTGTGTAGCTATATAGTTTTCCGCACTATGAACTGCTGGACATTGTAATGGGTTCAGTGCTGTGTTTTGTGACGTGTTCGTGAAAGTGCGCGGTGAGGACAAGCCTGCAGTGAAAGTAGATGTGAACAGAGAAGATGCAAGTTGTCAGTTTAAGACAACATCTGAAGAGCAGAGGGCCGAAACCCCGAGGGGGACAGAAGCAGTTTTTGGGGAAAAAACTCTTGAAAGAGGGGCCCAATGTGATGAGTAGAGGGGCACGATGCGCGCGCCGAACGTGGAAGCGCGGCGATGGTGCGCGAGAAGAAAAGTCACCCGATGGCACGCGCACCAGCCACGTCGGCGCAGAGGATTGGCCAGATAGGGGCTCGTGGCATGCGACCCGAGCCATGATGGTGAACGACGAAAGATGATCGTGGGACTGTGCTGTGGGGCGCCGGACGGAGAAGATCGAGGAAGGAGCAAGCGTCGCACCCGCGGCGAAAGCGGCTGGTACTCGGTTCTGGAGGTGGCGGCACGCAAGGCCCAGGGAGTGGCCGTCGACCTTGGAAGGCTCCAAGCGAGGCTGCCCGGACACGTCACCCCTCAATACGGCAGTTCCGGGATCACAATATAATTGGCAGGCTCGCCAATTATTTGTCACGTGTTATCTCGGGGGTGCTTGCAATAATGGATCGGGAGAGAGTGAGACAGGCACGGGAGACCATGGTAGGATGGCAAAAAACAACAAAGTTTAATGAACGAAAAGATAACATAAAAAAGCATTAAAGACACTGAGTAATTCCAACCAAAACCTATTTACATTTTCCAAAATCTCAGTTCATATCTAGAACTGCAACTAGCTAAACAATGAGTTCTAGCTAGGCTTAGATACGTCTCCAACTCAGTCTGGCCACTATGGGGCTTGCATCAATAGAATGTTCTTACAGTACGTCGCGACAACTCGATGTTCCCATCGTGTCAATCTCTCGTCGAGACCGTCGCTGACGTCCTCAGTAGTCCTCCAAGTTCATCGTAGGCCTTTGTCCAGCCTACCGCTTGCTCTCATCGCGTGTGTCCCCAGTAGTCTTCTCCGTCCTCGGTCTGTCGAGGTTAGGCCTAACTGGGCCTTGGTCCCTTGCTTCAGGACTCCACAGGTGACGGGCGTCTCCTTGACTGCAATGTGGTCTGCAGCCGTCCTGCCGAGAAGAGAAGGGCTGCTGGCGATCCCGGAACTGCCGTATTGAGGGGCGACGTGTCCGGGCAGCCTCGCTTGGAGCCTTCCAAGGTCGACGGCCCACCCCGGGCCTTGCGTGCCGCCACCTCCAGAACCGAGTACCAGCCGCCTTCGCCGCGGGTGCGACGCTTGCTCCTTCCTCGATCTTCTCCGTCCGGCGCCCCACAGCACAGTGCCACGATCCTCCTTCGTCGTTCACCATCACGGCTCGGGTCGCATGCCACGAGCCCCTATCTGGCCAATAGGCCTCCAACGCTCAAGTTTGCGCAGCGCCGTCCGCCGCCCCAGCGGAGAGAGGGGAAAACTCCGGTAGCTGGGACGGGTCGCTCTTGCTTGGTTTTCCCATCGCGCGCGCGGAGAACGTGCTCCCCGGGGCTTTGTCTCGCATTTTTCACGCTATGGGTGCCGTTCCTTCGTCGTACTCGAAAGCAGGCACGCAGTCCTGCTGCATTGTGAACTGTCACAAAAGTTTAAAAATGTCGAAGAGCCGAAAACTTCCTGTCATGTTCTACCGTTTCCAATGCAAGCAGTCCGAGGAGCAGAGGCGTCAAGAGTGGATTATGGCAGTTCGCCGCGATGCTTTCGCGGTCTTGTCACCTTGAAGCAGTTTTTGTCGTACACAGTATTACGAACTATTAACGGGGAGAAACGCGATGATCGTGCTCATTTGAAAGGGAAGTGCGTTTGTGAACCGAAGTTACAACAAATAGACAGCCGCTGTACGTTTCGAGATTGCGCGCTGGCTTTCCGAGTCAACCATTTGTAATGTTACAGCAGCGGAGCATTTGGGCTTATTACGCCACAGTTTAAATAACGTACCGTGAGTACTAAGTGTTTAATTCAGCTGACTGCGGTACATTTTCCGTCGCGGCTCCCTGTAAACAGAATTAAGCTGTATGTTTGCACTGAGCGTTTATATTGGCCTTGCATGCGACACGCCGTGATTGCTTAGAAGGCTGAAGTGTTGCGCTGCTAAAATCGTGGTCATGGGTTCGATTCACGCATACAGCAGCTGCATTTCGATGGGAGCGAAATGCACTAACACCGGCGTACTTAGATTTACGTACGTTAAAGAAACCCAGGTGGCCGAAATCAATCCGAATTAATCCACCACGGCGTGCCTCGTATTAATGTCATGCGTTCGGCACGTAATAAAAAGCCTTGCATGCCGCTTTGGAAACGAGCTGAAAAAAGAACCAAGGTGGCAATTAAATTTTCGATGGCTTCGCGAATTCAGATGCGCTTATTATTGGGCACAAATCTCGATATAATCATAAACATGCGCGATCCCAGTGGGTATTGTATAGTATCAGGGGCGTAGCCAGAAATTTTTTCGGGGGGGGGGGGGGGGGTCCAACCATACTTTATGTATGTTTGTGCGTGCGAGTGTGCGTGTACATATACGCAAGCAAAATTGAAAATTTTCGGGAGGGTTTGAACCCCCCCCCTTGGCTACGCCCCTGTATAGTATTATGCTGACCAAGCGAGCTGTCGAAACAACCAAAGCGACATTCGAATAAGCGAACACGGTGCGTGATCAGGCGTCGATATTATTCGAAATGAAACACGCCTCTGCAAGAAACATGCATCGTCGAAGTGGGCATGAAATATTTATTTATTTTTTGTTTGCGTATATCATTATGCTGTCAAAGGGAGCTCTAAAAAATCCAAGGCGACATTAAACTTGCGATCCGACGTTGTTATCATTCGATGCAAACCTCGGCAAAAGTGAAACTCCCACGAAACTGAACACTGCGCATTGCGATGCAGCCAGTGACTCAACAGGGCAGACGTAAATTTATGCTCTTCACACTGAGCTCATAATAAATTTAAAGCCGCACGACAAACTTGGCATCCAAGCAATTGAAAAGTTATCAATAGAAAACGCACGCGAAAGCGTGCTGGATGGTTGCTGACAGCTCCGAGTATACACGACTGCCGCAACGAATGTGCGTTTTAACGGTAACATAATTACAGAACTCGCGCAGTCACCTCCCTACTCATGTCAAAGAAATGTACCCGTTCAGCATCTGCACGCACGTAGCGCTCGCACAAACAGCATCGCCCTTGACGACCTGCTCGGTCCCGAAAAGGTGGTCGATCAACCGTCCTCCTCTGGTAAGATTCCCACCGTTAAAACGTTTTTTTTCCATCTCTGGGATCTTTCTAAACCTTCAGAGCAAGCGACACGTGAAGCTGCACGTGCACGGCGAGCAGAGAACAGCGCGTGCAGGGTGCCTGAACGTGCGGAGACAGCGCAGTCAAAAGGCTGGTGTGGGGACAGGCGCGACCGGTTCTCGCAAGAAAGGCGGCGAACGCGTGCGCCGCAGCGCCCCCTGGCCGAGCTTGGGAGGCCTATCCTCTGCGTCGACGTGGCTGGTGCGCGTGCCATCGGGTGACTTTTTGCTTCTCGCGCACCGTCGCCGCGCTTCCACGTTCGTCACGCGCCTCGTGCCCCTCCTTTACTCATCACACTCGTATACTGCCGAATACCATACCGACCTTCACATTTCACCATTTTCCCATCCACTGAAAGGTTCCGACGGGGTTAAAAGATAGCGTAGAAAAATCGTTCATGTGTTGCAATAGAGAAGACACGCTGTGAAGATTCTCGTGGGATGCGACGGTCGTCTTCTTCAGATCAGAGACACTCAAGAAGCCTTGAACCTTTTCCGTGGCATCAGTGACGGTGGACGAAGGCCTGGAAATATGTGTCGTCGACACCAACACCAATGCAAGCGCGGGACTTCAACGATTACCATGTACACATGGAGTGAGACGAACTTGCTCATCTTCTCTTCAGTAACCTCCCTCCGTGGATCCTTCCCTCTCACTGTATGTTGGCTTTTCGAAAATATGCATCCACGCATACTTATCTGTGTGGTTGCATATCTCTCTGACGACTTCTGCGGTAAAAAACAACACGACAACGCCGCCGCGCAGCACACCGGAGCGTTGGGTCAAAGTCCGCTCCGCGCCGTCTTTGCGAAGAGAACTACGCTCTTTCTGCAGCCGGCGCCAAATGCTCCCGCCCGAATGAAGTTAACACCTTGCAGATAAGAGCCGTTATTTTTAGAACGCACCAGATACGCTTACGTCGACGCGCGGCAGCGATAAAACGACCCGAGGAGAAGACGAAACTTACCGGCGGATAGCTTCTGATGTTCCGGGAAGGTTTGACGCACTTTCGCCATCCGTACTGAAGCCTGGCGAATCGAAGTCGTCTTCCGTGTCTGTGGTGCTACCATCATCCAAAGATTCCCGCTCATATTAATCGGAATCCGTTGAAATTCGCCGTTTCTGTGGAGCACCCGCGAGCGGCGTCGACGCGAAGTCTGAAAAAATGAGTGCTCACCTACCCGACTGCGAACGAGCTTTAAAAATCTCCCCGCGGTGGAAAAAACAAACTCGCAAACAAAACTGATAAAAACACATTATTTTGTGTTTCGTATTGCGTTAGCTGTCAAGAACTGCTCAGAGAGTGCCAAAACTTGATCTTCAAGTCATCGATAACATACTATCGATGGGAATAGGTGCGGTCACGAAAGTGTTAAAGCCCGTGAGTGGGCCACGTGCATCACTGGTGCGCAGCACGGGTCAAGCCAGCCTGGCGATGGGTGAGATTCCCACAGCCCATTGACTTCCCGCCGTTTACCAGTTACCGAAGCCGTTGACGGCAGCGTACAGCAGCACAGAGCCATATATACCCTTCGGGAGAGTTTGGCGATTGTTTCATCTCGCCGCTCTCCGAGCTCCTCCCCAGCGCCGCCCTCTTCTCGTGACGTAAACCATCTCTCCTCGCCGGCGGGCGGCAGTGGCGACAGCGCGGCGCGGATTCCGGCGCTGCCGCGACGGAGAGACGCCGGCGCGCCGCACTTACACGATCGCTGAGGAGCGCGCCTAGGTTACGAAGCTCTTGTGCGAAGCCGCGCGTATTCATGGCGACTGCTCTCGCATTCAAGCGTGAATTTGTTGCGTGCGATGGGCTGCTGTTGCGCGGTTGGCTGTTCAAACAGCAGCGCGCAGGGTTTTCCCATTTTTAGGCTTCCGAAGGAAAAAAAACTACGACGCCTTTGGATCAGAAACATCAGACGCAGCAAATGGACCCTGACCGACTGCTCCGTGCTATGCGAGATACGTACTTGAGTATTTAGCTTGAATATTGCTGGTATAAACAGCGTACCATTAACACAAATATTATTTGTTGTGCAATGAGGCCCTTTCAGGTGCACAAACTTTAAAGATAATTTTGTCACGCTGAAAAAAACGAGTTTTATGGTTAGCGTTTCGATCGCTTGGGCAGATTGAAATTTTGCAGCGATCACGCTATAAGTGTCAAGCGTGATGTGTTGCGTTTACGTAATTTATCGCGCGTTCTGAGCACGAGCTTGGGATTTTACCGTGATGTTGTGAGGGCAAGATTTATTTCGATATCGCAGGTTAGTGCCGCCGCGCGTCAGCTGCGGCGGTTACCTGGCATATGTTGTACGTTACGTGGTCTGCGTTTCTGTGGCTGTCAGCCTATGGTGTCATTTACCGCTTGGTTGCCGCTTGTGTACATGCTACCAGTTTCACGTTTAATTCGCGCACGTAAATTAATCTGCGCCTCTGTGCTAAGCGAATGTGCCTTGCGCTTTTTAGTCATGCGCGTATAGTGCACGATGTCTGTGCTCGTGCAGGAAGCTCTTCCACTCTAGCAAGGGGCCCTTATGTGCTCGATGAAATTTCGTAATTAGGAAGTATAAAGCGCGAAGAAGTTGAGCAGAAAAATTATTTTGTAAAGTAAACCAACAGGATGTCCGCTATTAGACTAGCCGAACGAGGTATTGTTTTCATTTAACACGCGCCTACTGGGGGCCCTGCACCTGCTCTGACGAAAACCTTTGATGCCTCAGCTAACGCGAAAATTGGCCGCCGGCGTCCGCGGCGTCGGCGTCCCGCGTCGGCGGCGTCAACACGAGGGATGTCAAAAATCATCACGTAATGAGGTGACCATACGTCCAAAGATGGTGACGTCATCATGACGTCGAATAACGTGACTTCACGCGATGACGTCAGCACATGACCAGATGTGCTGTAGAAAGATTGCAGTGCCTCCGATCTTGGAGGCAGTGCAAAACAATGTTAGGTCACAAAGCTTTCGAGGGAGGGGGGGGAAGGGTCGTGAGGAACAATACGTCAACTGAAGAAAAGGAAGACGCACCGGGAGCGTGGCGTCTAAATCATGCTCTACATGACATGCGCGTCATGATTGTCGTATTAAATCCTGTTATTTATGTTCGTCACACAGTCACGTCGCGCAATACCAATTTCGGTGTATATCAATCTAGCAAAACGGCCGCCAGCGCACCATAAGCGTGGCACGTTAGTTATGCTGTACATGACATGCGTGTCATGATTTTCATGTTAACACCTGTTATATATGCTCGTCACAGAGCCACATCACGCAATACCAATTTTGGTGCATATCAATCTGGCGGAACGCCGCCATCGCACCATGAGCGTGGCACGTAAGTCATGCTGTACATGACACGCGTGTCATGATATCCACATTAACTCCCGTTATTTATTTTCGTCGCACAGTCATGTCACGCACTACCAATTTGGTGTATAGCAAGCAAGCGAAACGGCCGCCAGCGCTCCATGAGCGTGGCACGTAAGTCATGCTGTACATGACACGCGTGTCATGATTTTCACATTAACTCCCGTTATTTATGTTCGTCCACAGTCATGTCGCGCACTACCAATTTTGGTGTATATCAAGCTAGTGAAATGGCCACCAGCGCACCATGAGCGTGGCACGTAAGTCATGTTATACATGACACGTGTTTCATGATTTTCATATTAACTCCCGTTATTTATGTTCGCCATACACTCTTGTAAAGCCATACCAATTTCGTATGTATCTACGAAACGGCTGCAAGAGCACCAAGACTGTGGCATGTAAATCATGCTGTACATGACATGCATGTCATGATTTTCATGTTATGACCAATTATTTATGTTTGTCATAGAGTCACGTTATGCCATACCAATTTTGGTATACACCCCATGAACGAAACGGCCAGGAGAGCACAAATTCGTAGGCGGCTAGATATATAGATAGACAGATAGCTACGCTCAAAGTCGCAGAAGTTCGCTAAGAAATGCTTCGCATTTAAAAAAAACAAAGATAGACGAAAACCCACAGGTTTTCATATCTCGAAAAGTCACCATGATCACTATACTCCCTCATGCGAATTCTGAGCCCAGCTTTGTGTTGAGGCAACGCGAACTGTGTTTGAATTTTGGCTATCCGCACTGGTACATTCGTTACTATTGCCACACAAATGCCAGTGCTCGAGTGCTACGCACGCCACTTGTGCATTGCAGGCGTCATCGACATCCCCGTCACGACAAGCGAGACAGCAGCAGCGCACCGACCAGCCCTGCATGCGCACGAGCTCCGACCGAAGGGCGAGCACGCATGACGGAGCAAGAAAGCGGTGTTAGAAGCCAGTGGCTCGAGATATCGACAGAATCCACGTTCGCTGTCTTTCGTCCTCGTTCGCTCTGTCGATTACGCCGACGACGCCAACGGCGATGCCGAACAACGCAGGAACAAACACCTAAGAGCTGCGCTCTAAAAGCACAGCGCGTATCGTAGAACGTCGCGTACTCGAATCGGCGTGCACAACTCAGTTTCACGATGGTTTGGACACGTAATTCACTCCATATTCTTCATTAAATTTGTGTAACAATGTTCTTGCACAATTTCGCTTTCGCAAATTTGTTTAGCAGCTGTAGATTTCACGAATGAACAGCGCGTACATAGCCTCAGCCGTGCGCCCGTCTCGCAGAAAGACTATATATGGCGGACGCCGCCGGAGCGGAGGCGTGGCGGTGACGTGAACAGCGTCATCGCCGCGCCGCGACGTCACTGCCCCGCCCATTCGCCAGACTCTCCCCATCGACGGCTCTGCAGCAGCAGAGCCGGTAGCGACATCTTGTGGCTATTTACCTAACTACATATATCCGGGATGAGACAGCTGAAACTGAATTGGGAGCAGTTTTTGGAGCAGCAAAATTTCTATCTTGGAGCAGAATAACCTTGATTTGGAGCAGTTAGCGGCATTTAATATGTCGTCCAAGGAGCTCAAAAAAACAAATTTGTAGCCACTTGGAGGACAATTACATATTTTCAATTGGCTTAGAATACACATAACACTGAAACAGCTTTTGAGAAAGCTTTTTTAACAAATTATAGCCAGGTATGAAATACACTAACCTTTTTACATACCACGTGACCTGTCGACAGCCCGTGTAACAAACATACGAAATAATTGAAAGAAAGATTCTGGAAACTAGGTTTACCTCAAACGTTCGAAAGGAAAAAACGTAAAAGCATCATACTTATCAAAAATAATGAAAAAAAATTGTGATTGCCCAAGAATTTTAGTTAAATAGCAGTAAGCCATTGCTTGAAGTCAGTGATATGATTTAGCAGATTACTGCTGGTCTTTTTGTACGTCTGCTTCGATCGTCTGCTTATTTAGGTTTTCAAGCTTCCCAAGAACTCCCGTAGATCAGTGTTACTCTTTGCCAGGAGAAAATCACAATAAGCGCCTTCAGCTACCTGCACGGCCGCGCGGTTGGCATAGCGTCAAGTGTACTACACGCTTTTAACGAACAACAAATGCGTGCCGCACCACCTTTCGCTGCCACCTCGTGCGGGACAACCTTCAAGAGTGCGGCGCAGGTGCCAAGAAACCTTGCCACACTGACTCTCTCATCAAATGCGTGCGTATGGTACTGCAAGAGTAGCGACGCTGTAAGTGTACTGTATGCTTTTATTAAGGGACGACACAAACGTGTCGTCCCTCAATACGTGTCGTTCACATCAGTCTGCTGCCACCCTCTCGTGCAACACCGCTAGAGCAGGGGTTCTCAAACTTTCTGGCCTCGGGGAACCCCAACGGCTTTTCCAGAGTGTCGCGGACTCCCCAACTTTTAAGTGCGAATGCACTTTATAAGCGACCCTGAATCCGCCGTCCCATAGCAACGGCGCGAGGAAAGGAGAGGAGCGTCTGTAGCAACGGCACAGCGACGTCACCCCACGTGACTGCGCGTGCTCCGCCTCCTCACCGCGGTTTGCGCGGGCGCGCGCCGGCTCCGCACCGCTCTTCTAGGTGGCATTGGGTGCAGTTACAGTGTAGGTGCAGTGCTTCGCCGCTCCTTCTCTCGCCGTTCGCTCTCTCTCCTCCCTGCGCCCACTCCCATCCGCTGGCTGGGCGCCTCTCGAAATGTGTGCTCGAGACGCCGCTGTGAAACGCCAACGGCGACCACAAGGCTGAGATTATGGCCGTCAGGTACAATGACAACACAAACAGGTGCTGATGAATGTGTAAATAAATGGTTACGGTACAAATCCTCGTCTCGTCATTAATTTACGCCATTAAAATTACTGCGCCGTGTACTCTCGGCGCAAGAAATGCATTCGCATTTCCTCACGATTCCCTTCGGGGAGGTGGGGGCATTTTTTTCTTGAGCATGAAGACAATCGAAAGCGCAGGAGGTGGGTGATAACGCACGCGGGCAGTTACAATATTAACACTGCCAGCATTGGCCTGTTCTTTTTTCTTTAATATCGAAGGCCATCGCCGTCGATTTAGAACTCTCGAGAATACTACACAGACTTGCGATTCCCCCCTCGCCACTTCGCAAGTCGCCAAATGTGCCCGTCGACCATACACTGCGTGCTTCAGGCACCGTGCAGCGTAAGCAATGTGTTCACGTAAACGAAGCGCCGGACATACAGAGGCCCGTTTATTTTTTGCAAAACAAAAAAGGAGGCACGCACTGCGAAACAGCCCTCGATCGATACACCGGTCATAAAGGTAAGCCTAAATGCTTGTGTAGCCCAAAGCCGACACGAAGCGACGCCTCTTACGCGTATCAAAGCGCTCGTTGCGAGTTTTGATTACAAAACTGATATAGAGCAGTGGGAAATCTCCGTGTATGAAAACTGGGCCACATGATCGCCGACGTGCCATGAGCCACGAATAAAGTGCTGAGGTGCAAGTTAATGTTGTTTGAACTGGCCTGAACGCTCACGAGCACGAATTAATTACCAGTGCTACGCCCGTTCTGTCACCAGGGGTCCACAAATCATGCAAGTTTCACGGTGTGCACTAGACGACGAGTCGTTAATGCTGCCACGTGGGTCTCTCGCTACCCACAAAAACTCGACGTGCGGATGCGGCGTGCGATGGCTTCGTTAAATGCAAAATGCAATGCAAGTTTGCTTGTCTAGATAAATAAATTAGTTGCTAATTGGGGTAAAATGGGAGCGCGTTGCATTAGTTCTGGCCGCTCGCGGAACCCCAAGACGTCCTTCATGAAACCCAGTTTGAGCCCATGCGCTAGGCTAGAGCATCGCGGAGACGCGTCACATGCAGGAAGCTAGTTGTTGCGTTGATGCCACAAGATACTCAACCACAGCAAACCACACGTAGGTGACCACATGCCGCAGCGTCGACGTGAAAACCGCAGCGACAGGAGGAACACGCTACGCCGAGCAAACAATGTGACAGTCAACCCCACTACGCATGCCATTCGATAGTTTTGGGTCAGCTACAGCAGCGCCAGAGCAAACAGCCTAGCAAGTAGAAGCAGCACACTCGGGGCACGGCAGCACATTTTTGTGGGGTCACGCATATTTACAACAGCCCAGAGGGGATTATGGCGGCACCATGGGAGCCTTCATTAGAAAGGTGTATAGAAGAAACACACTTGGGCGCGTCTACGTGTTCGGCGAACGTCTTATTTTCATGGTATTCCTGGCGCTGCCTGAAAAATCATGTTGTCAACTCAGCATTTTTTTTCCCCCACTGAAGCTGACGTGGGCATCAAAATTCTTGCTTCTGAGGCTGTTTTGAAGCAGTTCAGCGTAATTTTTGCGATTTTCATGCTTTTGGAGCAGCTTGGCGCAGGAAAACGAAATCCTATCAAAAATGTGCAATTGCGTAGCTGTCTCACCCCTGATATATTAGAACTTTGTTTTTTTAGTCAAGTCAGTGTTCTCAAAATAAATAATGTTAATACTGTGAGTTGATTATTACCTCACTGTCAATGCTTTACCTAGTTGGTAAGTGAGTAAGCCATTAGGTTTGTGTGCCTCTGGTTAGGCTCTGCATCATCAGGTGTCACTACCAGCATTGTCCATCCCGCACACGTCGCTGACAATCCCACAAAAACTCGTGACGTAGGTTGTTTGCAAAACAGTGTGCTGACTACATCCTAGGTGCTTCGCTTTCCGATTGCCCGAACTTCAAAATGTGTTTAGGCTGCCATTTGTAGCTAATATTATATTGCACAGATTGCACCAATGTGCTCCCAACGACGATGCGATGGAACAGTCAAATCGTGTTCAAATTTATGTGTCTCGACTCGTTTAAGTGCAATGAATACTGATTTTCTAAGCCTAGAAATGTGTTAATTCCAGTTTCGGTCTGCTAGAACTTGAACCAGTCTATGTTGCTAAATGTACAATTACAGCACCTTTGGATAAGCACACAAGTGTGTGCAATCCCATTTCATCATGCTAAGTAAAAATACACATCTTACATGCCCATTTTTTCTGCAAAGGTTGCACAAAGTAGCGGCTGCATCTGGTACACTACAAAATGTGTGTTCTTAAAATATCACCGCATTCCCCATATGCTACAAGATTCACACAAATAGTACGAACAGATCCTCGGACCACAGAGCCAACACTGGTTGCCAGAAACGTGCGGGTAAGCATGCAGCAGAACCAAGAATGCCGACTCACTGTTGAGGCCCATAAAGTAAAGCCAACGGAGGCGCTTTGTGTGCAGCGGGCTTTCCATGTGACAGTCAAACTGGTCAGGCTGTTCAAGCTGGATGTTGCACAGGCTGCAGCCGTACACCCTCTTATCGCCCTGTACGGAGACAGATGACATAAGTTCACTCAACGCATGAGCAATAAAAAAAAACACTGATCAGTGCACTTCCACGAAATCAAACCTGAGCGTTTCACAAAAAACTTTCGTTCAAAGATGAAGCACAGAAGGTAACAGCAAGGTTCGGCATTGTGCTAAAGACATCTTGGTATGCTAGCATGACAAGCGTGCTGGAGGCAGGCGTCATCATGATGAAACTGAAGAAAAACAATCGCCATTTGTCGGTGCCCAAAAGAAAAGAGTGCTTAAATGAATACTGAACAAAAATAGTAAAAAATGATCAAAACATCGAAATTCACAGAGTTCACTTCACATATGTTTGAACAGTTGACTCTTTTTGTAGGACACGCGGCAGCTGCACATCGACGGCCGTGACATCAAATGGCAGATGCAGGGTGCCCCTTTTTCTGTCACAAAGACATGAGCCCTACAATTTAGGGGCTTTACCCCACCCCGTTCGCTGCCAGTGCCGATCGTAGGGGTTCTCGGAAACGTACCAGGAGTGGAGCGAGCTGAGAGTTGCAGACGACAGCTAGCAAAGTTGGCACACCCATTTGCAGAGATGGTAAACGTCACCAAACGTCACATGCTCTAGTTCACGCCGTAGCCACTAGATGTGGTAGCTAGTGAAAAATGCATTAGGTTCATTGTTTCCCGTCAGTTTATACCTGGAATCAACATTGTGCCTACCGACTTCAGCACCCAATCTTTCAACTTGGCTGAAAATCTCGGCAGCAAAAATTTTGTTCAGTATCCCATTAACCTGATTGACCACTCAGGTTAGGCCACTGTATAAACAACAGTGCAGCTTTCAAGCAGCTGCTCGGCAAGTACACTCGTGTTAGCAGCAGCCAAAAGAGCCGATCGAACGGATGATGGCTGATGCATGTATTCGGCTCGTGTTCTAGTGCCCTGGCGTCTCTTGACAACTTTCAATCCTGCAGAGCAGCACGTGCAACATCAATAACAGCGTGATGATGTCAACACCAGCGGAACAAATGCTTGTATAAATTATATAAATACTGGTTTGTCTTGGCTACAGGTTAGCTGTGCACAATGTGTGACATGATACAGGAACAATGAAGGAAGGGAAATTTTGAGTGCTCGTTTCCTTGATTAACGCAAGCTTAACGAAAACCAGCAGATCACGAAGCCAAGGAAGGTATAGGAGACGTTCATTGTACTGCTTTAAGTGTACTGCAGTAATTGTGATATAGGCGCGAAGAAAGTAAAGTGGACGAAAAGACAACCTGCTGTTGGCAGGGACTGAACCTGAAATCTTCGGATTACGCGCCCGATGCTCTTATCAAACTAGCTACTGCGGCGGTTGTCCCCGCGTCTACTTTATCAGGTATTTATGTGCATGCAAACCTGGGCACGTCTGCCAGCTGGCATCACGCATGTGATCCTTTATTGAGCGGGCAGCTGACCAATAAGTCCTTGCATACAACAGAAAAAATGGTTTTGGCCACGGAGCAAGAATATGTAGGAGATAAAACTACCATCCGCATGTGATACCAGATAACCTCACAAAAATAAAATGCATCCATAGCAGTGCAGTGTCACTGGCTTGCTTCATATTCCTTCCTGCTCCGTGGCCAAGGCAAAACGGGAGCAACACACAAGACCGGTTGCCTTGTCAGCTGACACAGCAGCAATTTCCTGCTTGGTCCCCAGCATGATAGTCGCTTCGTGGGCTTGTGACCGTATCTCGTTGCAGCAAGGTACTACGTCGAGAACCGCTGGTGTGTGGGATATTACATAAGGGGTGGGTACACGGTTCTCAGTGACGGTCTACACAAATCTTATTTCTTCCCCGAAGGCAGATGTGGTGATAGCAGCAATGTGATGGCAAAGGCTGTTTCAATCTTGTGATGGAAAAATAATGACGAGAAGGTCTTGGGTGAGCTGAGCAACATTTAGTAGATGGCCTGTGTGCAGCAACATGCAATGTAAACTGGTGTACAAATTATGAAATAATTATAAACTCACGATACAATAATGATGCATTATTAGCATGCCCAAACCACAATTTACTTTAATGACGAAACGCTGACACCATATGAGTATGATGAGTGAGTGTACCTTATGTGATTCTGCACAGGCAAATCTGGTGGAGATATGGATGATACGCATTCAAGTTTCAGTCTAACCAATGTTTCAATGCAAATAATTTTACACGTTGAGGAGCACTACGGAGGTTGAGTTTCATAAATACCAAGGTTTTGTCAGCAGATGATCAGATGTTAGTCACATGAGAGCATTAGTTGAGGTCATGGGTGATCATAATGATTAAGTACTTAATTGAATTCACAGTGCCAATGGTAATGCTATTAATAATATTTTTTTTTAGTTTCCACTCCTAAATGTTCCATACCACAGTCCTAGTCATATGCTGTAAGAAAGGCAGATTCACAGGTTCAAGTGCATCACAAAAGCAAGGATAAACTCCTGCGCACAGGGTTTCTGGCACAGCACCTGCTACAAGCATTGACAAACCCAAAATACCCTTGGTTTCTGTGGAAAAAGGAAAAATCTTTCAGCACATTGCCACAAGAAGTATTGCAATCTCATCTGAAGATAAAACAGACTTCAGAACCTATTTTACACATGTATTCCTGGACTTTTGCAACTAGCATAACTCCACAAAACGCTGGTGTAAGGGAATACGGCCACTCTAGGGAGATTTTCGTCCAGTCTATCGTCTCAACGGTGAGAGTACAGCACGTAGAAGGGTGTACAAGCCGTCTGCCAAGAAGCGCTCGCGATCATGCCCTCACGATCAAAGTTTGTAGTTGCTGCTTGAGTGACACAGCCTCCCGCCCCCCCTCTTTCGGCACCATTTCATGCCAGAGCACTGCATGGGCGCGGGCTGGCTCGAAAGCCAAGGCCCAACCTTGCCGCTGCGGAGTAAGGAATTGTCGATTTGGGCCCAGGCCCACAAGCTTCGAGCTCGTGCTTCAGTCAGGATCACCATAGGACTGGGTCTCATACAAGTCAGTAATATGTGCGGGTATGGTTTATATAGCTGCGTGAAACTACCTAATATAAATACCCACCCTAGCATATTTTGAGACAGAGACGCTTTTGTGTACCTTGTAAAAATTGCATGTCTTCACTGGTCAGTATCGCCGTGTGGTATAACAAGATGGCCTGCGCCAAAGCAGTTCATGAACCGGTAACTAGTGTGGGGAACCACAAATAAAGTGGCACAGACCGAATCTTATCCATTCGAGATATCCATTCTTGTATTGTTTTTTTTGACACTGATGCTTATGCTTATATTGTGACACTTGAGTATTTCTGGCAGAGTGTGCTTTAGCATGTGTTCACCGTAATCTGTTCAAATGCCTGAGCTAGTATACAATACCTGGCTTCTTTTCTTTAAAGGGACCCTGAATCGGTTTTGGCGATTTTGTACGAACGCATTGCGCCGGTAGAGCAAGTCCTAAGGATTATTTACAGACCGATTTAAGCTCTGTGCGTAAACTGTGTAATTTATTACAAGGCTTCAAAGCGCGAATCGCCACCGATCACAGCGGCTTAGCCAAACGCGTTTTCAAACTGCCCATTTCCAGTGCGTGTCGTACTGGAAGCGCGACGTCACGCAGGCGGCCGATCTGACTGGATATTGTAGTGTTGTTGTATTTTGTTATATTCATCCTAGGTAGCGTCACTTACCCTAACATACTAACAGACGGCGCCTCTAAGGGGTTACAGGTGTATATATATGGTATCAATAAACATGGCCGGGCAGTTAGTCGCCGGCCCAGCCGAACGTCGCGTCGTCATATCGTTACTCTCGACATGGTGTCAGAAGTGGGGTCTGCATCATAGTAAAGATGCCTCTGGGCGAGAAGAACAAGGACAGTGAGCTACCTGCGGGGACCGGCGGGAAAGCCATGGTGGCCATGGTCGCTGGGCCCAACTTGCAACCGCCACCCCATTACGACTTCGAGAACCCAGCGGCTTGGCAGAGGTGGCGTCAGCAGTTCGACTACTACAGTTTTGCAATGGGTCTTCATGCGGCGGACGATGAAGTTCGCGTCAGAAATGCTGCTATACTGCATGGGCACCAGGTCACGGGACATTTTGTGTTCATTGCAAGTACGGGACGAAGACTATTCAAAGTACAGCGTCATCATTGGTAAGTTGGACGGATTGGCCTCGAGGCCCACCACTGGAAACGCCGGCGCCACCTTCGGCGTGACGTGCTTGGCAGGATCACGTGGTCTCAGCAGCCGCGTCGGCTGCTTGTGAAGCGCTGCCGCGTGCTTTGAAAACGACTTTCAAGTTCCACCTGCGCTGCGGCCTGTTTAAATGCGGAGGTTTTCTCCAATTGTGCATTTTGAACACAACTGAACATATTTTGATAGGAGTGGCTGCCTCCGAAGGCGACGAACATGCTGCTCGGTGCCGCATTTACGCAACGGAGCCGGGTGTCAGCCCGCACTGGTATCCGCAGGACAATAAATGGCGTGAGGCGTGGGTTGTGAAGCTAAAAACCGGCAAGCAGTCACTGGCTACGAGTCGTGTGTGCAACAAGCACTTCCGCGATTAAGACTTTCGCTACTGCGTCGGGGCTGCGGTGATCAGTGAGTAGCAGAAAGCGCACACTGAGACGATCGTTCGCGTGCGCTTCCCGCCGGCTAATGGTGCTTCTCTCCGCGCTACCTATTACCTGGTGCGATATCATCTCAGAACCTTCCCGTGCGACCTCTTGATCGTTGGCCCCGTGCTAAGAGTACGGGGCCAAGTGTAAGAGTGATCGGTGGGTTGATCACAGAGGCACTGCAAAGTGACCATGTCGTGTGAATACGTCATCATGTGAGGTCACGTTATGTGACATCATGTTGACGCCATAATGGCAGAGAATGGTAAGTTCACTGGAATGCGAAGAGCACGGTAATTAAGAAAAATATTTAAAAAAGGCATCACATTTGCTCATGCTTTGTGTGAGCATCAAACTAAACGAATGCACTGAAATAATTCAGAAACAGAAGCAGAGGCAATTGCTCGTAGAGAAGACAGATCGATATGCAGTGCGCGGCAACTTGTCAAATGACATTGACAGGTGCGCGAATTTAGACAAAAAAAAAAACATTTCATTCGTCGGGACCATAGGTCGGGATGGCACAAACACAGTTACCTATGAGAGCCTAAGCCATAGCAGAAATGAAATTGTTTTTGAACTGCTCTAATAGCGTCTGCACAACAAGAGTTGTTAGTTTACTCACAAATTCTCATATTTTGCTGCCTGAGGTTCACAGCACGGTGCCAAAACGCTCTCGTTGCGAAAGCGAAATCATGAGTGCTGACGTACATGCAGAAGCAACGTCGGCCGCCGTGACCCGTGCGATCGCTGGCTTGAGGCTTCTTTCTATTATGCTCCATTTGGTTATACAGGATGTCCACTCTACGACCATATTTCACCCAGTTTGCACTCAGCGACTGACTACCTTTCACGCAAGAAGCCGGTTCAGGGTCTCCACCGCGGTGACCGCGTCAAGTGGGCGCCCCATTTTCTGCTAAGAGACAGCGACTGTATACTATATTGTGCTTTCTGTTCATCGATAATTATTTCATCATCATCAGCCTGTCTACGCCCACTGCAGGGCAAAGGCCTCTCCCATGTTCCGCCAATCAACCCGGTCCTGTGCTTTCTGCTGCCACATTATACCTGCAAACTTCTTAATCTCATCTACCCACCTAATTTTCTGTCTCCCCTTCACGCGTTTGCCATCTCTTGGAATCCAGTCAGTTACCCTTAATGACCACCGGTTATCCTGCCGACGTGCTACGTGACCGGCCCATATCCATTTCTTCTTCTTGATTTCAACTATGATGTCCTTAACCCCCGTTTGTTCCCTGACCCACTCTGCTCTCTCCTGTTCTTAAGGTTACACCTATCATTTTCCTTTCCATCGCTCGCTGCGTCGTCCTCAGTTTAAGTTGAACCCTCTTTGTAAGTCTCCAGGTTTCTGCTCCGTAGGTAAGTACCAGTAAGATGCAGCTGTTATATACCTTCCTCTTGAGAGATAGTGGTAGACTACCATTCATGATTTGATAATGCTTGCCGAATGAGCCCCATCCCATCCTTATTCTTCTAGTTATTTCACTCTCATGGTTCGGCTCCGTGGTTACTACCTGTCCTAAGTAGACGTACTTTACAACTTCCAGTGTCTCGCCACCTATCGCAAAGCGCTGTTCTCTGCCAAGATTGTTCACATTACTTTAGTTTTATGCATATTAATTTTCAGACCTACTCTTCTACTTTCCGTATCCAGTTCAGTAATCATGACCTGTAATTCGCTCCCGCGTTACTCATCAATGCAATGTCATCAGCGAATCGTAGGTTACTGAGATACTCTTCACTAACTCTTATCCCTAACTCTTCCCAATCTAGGGCCCTGAAAACCTCCTGTAAACACACGGTGAATAACATTGGAGAGATCGTGTCTCCCTGCCGATAATTATTACTTGACAGTAAAGAACATATTTCGTTTGGAAAGTTGTTACAGAAATGTCCCGGGGGGCTTCCGCGAGGGTTTTTTAGAGCGCTGACAGCAAAACCTATGGGGAGCGCGCCGTGGAATCCTGCCTAGCACGCAATCGAGGCGCGTCGATAGAGGGCGACTCCGTAACTCCTCGACGCCAATACTTCTTACACCCCGCCAACGACTGTACGAGAGTGCACGGTTCCACCGAGTGTTCAACAGGCAGGCGAGACAGCTGACGCGTTCTTCACGGCAATGGGAAATATTGTGAAACGATGCAATTATCTGCACGGGATAGAGGTCGACTGGTCCGCGACCGTTTTATCGTTGGCCTTCGTGACACGAAGTTATAGAGCAAGCTCTGCCGCAATCCAGGCTTAGTTAGATGAAGCACGCATTTGTGTCCGTCAAGCGGAAGAGCAGAGAAGGAAAGGGCAAATCTTTCAGCATGTTCGCCAGCGGTGATAACGCATCACGAATCGATAAACGTGGACGGGCGAAAGCATGCAGAACCACCCACAGCAGCGAGAGACGCGCAACGCAGCTGCCCATGGATTGCATGCTTCTTCGATTGTGGATTTTGTGGCCGGTCCTTACATTTGCGCTCAGAATGTCCGCACGCGAGCAACTGCACAAATTGGAAAAAAAGGGCCATTTCGCAGTGGTTTGCGGGCTAGAAGCAACTTCGTTGTGGATTGGATGCTGTCGGTTCGAACAGCAAAGAGCGGGCCAAGTTCGTGGATATAAAAGTGGACGGAACGCCTCTACGCTTCAAAGTTGACAGCGGCGCCGAGGTCACAGTGGTCCCCAGTACATTTTCTGGAATTCCGCCATATCTTGAGCCGCCGGAAGGTGAACTTTCAGGACCGGCGGGACAACCGCTGGACGTGCCGGGAACGATTGATTACTGCCACTCTGCAATGGAAGAACAAGTCAGCAACGCAACGACTTTACGTGCTTCGGTAACAGGTCATGCCACTTCTGGGATTTCCTGCTATCCAAGAGCTGGGTGTGGTCAAGTTCGTGGATCCGGTGGTCGAGACGCAAGGCAACCAGGCGGCATCAGACAAGCTGTTCTGTGGTTTGGGCGAGCTGCAAGAAGCGTACACTATACGCCTAAAACCAGATGCTGTCCCCTATTCGCTGCTGGTCCCAAGACGTGTGCCCATCCCTCTACACGGTGTCGTGAAGGCGGAGCTTGACAGGCTTGAAGCGGAGGGCGTGATCAGACGCGTTAGAAAGCCTACTCCGTGGTGCGCCGGTATGGTCGTCGTACCGAAGGCATCCGGTTCATATCGCATCTGCGTCGACCTCACCAAGTTAAACCAGGTAGTGTTGCGAGCGCCATATCTTGCCCACCGTAGACCAAGTTTTGGGACTACTGGGTAATGCTAAGGTGTTCTCGAAGCTTGACGCTACATCAAGTTTTCATCAAGTAAAACGGCAGAAGATTCTGAAGAATTAACAACATTCATAACGCCGTTTGGACGGTATTGCTACCGTCGACTGCCATTCGGGATAACGTCCGCCCCCGAGTACTTTCAGCGCCAAATGAGTTACATTCTCGAGATTCAAGAAGGCGTCGTAAACATGATCGACGACATTTTGGTTTTTGACCGCGACCGTGCAGAACACGACAGCCGGCTCCAATCAGTGCTGGCTCGACTGAGAAACGCCGGGCTGACCCTGAACAAGTCGAAATGTCAATTCGGCGTCACAAGCGTCAAGTTCCTCGGCGTAGTTATCTGCGGCAGCGGTATTTCGCCGGACCCAGACAAGCTTGCCGCTGTCAAGAGCATGGAACCTCCTGTCGACGTCGGTGGCGTCCGCAGACTATTGGGCATGGTAAACCACGTGGGACGGTTCTTACCCCATCTGTCAGAGGTGACGGCACCCATTCGAGGACTGCTCAACAAAAGAAGTGACTGGGCGTGGGGACTGGCCCAGCAGGTCGCCTTCCAAAAGTTGAAAGACATGATGTCGTCCAACATCTGTATGGCTAACTAACACCCACTGTACCCGACCATCGTATCCGCAGATTCCAATTCGTTTGGCTTAGGTGCGTTTTTGCTACAAGACCAACCAAGCGGAGAGCGCAGAACCGTGGCCTACGCATCACACTCCCTCACACCAACAGAGCAAAGGTAAAGGTACAGCCAAATGGAAAAAGAGGGCTTGGCAGCTGCGTGGCTGTCAAGCGGTTTGACGAGTATGTCCGACGCTTACACTTCACTATCGAGACCGATCACTTACCGCTCACGTCCTTGCTTGGTTCCATGGATGTCGATGCTTTACCACCAAGGATCCAAAGGATTCGACTGAAACTCATGAGGTACCAGTACACGGTATTGTACGTTCCAGGGAAGCTGCTGGCAGCGGCTGATACCCTCTCAAGAGCCCCCGTCACATCAGCGTCTCCAGCAGAAGGAAACCAAGTGGAGTTGTACATCAGTGAGGTCGTCGACAACATCGCGGAAGGTGCACCAGTTAGCCTTAAAGCGGTTCGTCAGCACCAGTTGATGGATGGCGAGTGTGTTACCCTCGTGAAGTACTGCAGGCAAGGTTGGCCTCAGAAAAACAAAGTGCCATCAAACCTCTAGAAGTATTGGAGGTACCAAGGGGAGCTGACAGTGTGCAATGGACTGCTTCCTTAAAGGAGGACGTCTGTTGATTCCGGAGGCGCTGCAGAAGGACGTCTTGGATTCACTTCACGAGGGTCATCAGGGTGTGAACCAATGCAAGGCACGTGCACGTGATGCTGTTTGGTGGCCTCATATAGGCAAACATCGTGTCTATGGTGGAATCATGTGAACGTTGTGCAACTACCAGGGTCCAGCGTGCCGAGCCTCTCCTGCCAACACCTTCCTTGGAGTACCCATGGCAACAAGTGGGTGCAGATTTGTTCCACTCGGAGGGACAAAATTTTCTGCTGCTAGCGGACTACTATTCACGCTATCCAGAGGTTATCACGTTACGCAACACTTCCAGCCAAGCGGTGATATCGGCTATCAAGAGTGTCATGGCTCGATTCGGCATACCGGAAGTGCTTCGAAGTGATAATGGCCCCCAGTTCTCGTCACAGGAGTTCTCAAATTTTGCCCAGAGCTATGGGTTTAGACACATCACTAGCAGTCCTGGTTATCCTCAATCGAATGGTGCAGTGGAACGGGCTGTTAAGACTGTGAAGGATCTTTTCTGCAAGAGCAACGACCGGTTCCTGGCACTGCTGGCGTATCGTGACACACCAGGCGTCACAGGGTACAGCCCGTCCCAACTTCTCATGGTGTAACGGTTACGGACACGCACTCCCAGGGACCCGGCCAAGCTGGCACCGGACCTACCACGACCAGACGCCTTCCAAAAGGACGCCGCGGCTAAGGAAAGGCAAACTGGGGACTTTAACCGTCGGCATGGGGCGAGAGAGCTCCGGGACCTCTCTTCAGGAGATGAAGTGTGGGTAAATGATGCAGAGTGCCAGGCCCAAGTTCTTAGCCGGGGCCAGCGTCCCCGATCCTACATCGTGGAAACTCCCAGCGGAGTTATACAACGAAACCGACGGCATCTCGTGCCTTATTCCCCAGATCTCAGTGCGTCATCCCCAGTCTCCCTTCCGTGCACGGGCCCAAACCAGGAGCACAGACATAGCCAGGAGGAACCATCACATGGCCAGCCCGATACGAGTACTGGCACAGACCCTGACAGCATACCCCACAAGGTTACCAGGTCCGGGAGGCATGTGGTCCCACCCAAAAGACTGAATTTGTAGATCTTGGAAAGGGAGATGTAGTGTTGTATTTTGTTATATTAATCCTAGGTGGCGTCACTTACCCTAACCACTAACAGACGGCGCCTCTAAGGGGTTACAGGTGTATAATATATATATAGTATCAATAAACATGGCCGGGCAGTTAGTCGCCGGCCCAGCCGAACGTCACGTCATATCGTTACTCTCGACAGATATGTCCAGTCCACGTCACTGAACCTCCTGTGGGCAGCGAGAGTCGTCTGCCTGTGTTACAACGTGCTCCAAGTTTATGTGAGCTGAGCGACCGTGTTTATTATGAGGTTTTTTCTTGAACACAATGAATTGCCCTAGCCGTGTTGTGTACCACATACCTAGCAATTGAAGGAAAGAAAGTGACATTTAAGGGCTTGTTTTTCTTTGTTAGACACAATATTAATGAGAACAGATAATAATGCCAAGGAAAGTATAGGGTGTTTTATTTGTAGTAACTAGAATATAAATGTGAAGAAAGTAAAGTGAACGAAAAGATAACTTGCCGCCGGCAGGGACTGAACCTACGACCTTCGAATAATGCGTCCGATGCTCTACCACTGAGCTACAGCGGCAGTCATACTCTCGTTTACTTTATGGGGTATATAGTGCATTTAAACCCTAGGAGTGTTAGTCAGCGCCGATCGCAGCCATGACGGCGAGTGTGGAACACTCATTTTCTGCCTGTCGGCGTCACGTAACACATTATCCTTTTTACGAGCTGGCAGCTGACCAGTAATCCCTCACGTACCACGTGAAAGCATCAAGTCTACCAGAACGAGACCCTCGCTATGAATGAAGGAAAGAAAGTGACATTTAAGGGCTCGTTATTTTTTTTTGTTAGACACAAGACACTTCAGGTAGTATGCGAGGGATTACTGGTCAGCTGCCAGCTCGTAAAAAAGATCACGTGTTAGGTGATGCCAACAGCAGAAAATGCGTGTTCCACACTTGCCGTCATGGCTGCGATCGGCGCTGACTAACACTCCTAGGGTTTAAATGCACATATATACCCGATAATGTGGACGAGAGGATGACCGCCGCTGTAGCTAAGTGGTAGAGCATCGGACGCATTATTCGAAGGTCGTAGGTTCAGTCCCTGCCGGCGGCAAGTTATCTTTTCGTTCACTTTACTTTCTTCACATTTATATTCTAATTACTACAAATAACACACCCTATACTTTCCTTGGCTTTACTGTCTGTTCTCATTAATATCTAGCAATTGGTGACTTGTAAAGCTGCGACATCGTGCAATGTTTGTGAGGCATCTGGCGAGCAGAATCCCTTCAGCTTGTCGCTGCAATGAGCGTCGTGCTCTCGCTATCCGTTCAATGCCACGATCCACGTGTCTGCGGCTGTAACTTCACCCCTGAAGACACAACCACATTGCCCGAGTTTACGATGATCAGTGATCGTTTTCGAATTTTCTGTTTGTCCGCATGCTTTTACAGGTTGTCGCCGTACGAAAATAAAATAAGATCGGCTGGTAGTGTGGCACCCCTGTCGGAGGAGATATCAACCACTCGCGAGCTTCCTCTTTGTTGCCAGACGGCATGCTGCGGGCACACTGGGCCTCCGAGATTGCGCGCAATATCGGAGGCCATGACTGGACGAAGCTCAAACCGTCGAGTGCGCTCATGACAGCGCTGCGATCGCCGGCGATGCCAGCATGTCTGAGGGGTGCAAGGCAGTGGTGAGGAGGAGGGCATAATATAATTGTCCATAGCGGTTTTGGTACACGGTGCGTCACCTAATTGCTGGTGTGAATGATTTGGGGATACTCTTGCCTAAACGCTGACAAAACTTCCGAAAACCGTTTCAGGGTCCCTTTAAGGGGAGATGCAGGTTGAAAAACGCAACTTTTTTTTTAAAATTATCGATTTCTTGTTTTCACCTGCTTTGTTAAGATTAGTATCTCTACTGGAATGAAAATAAAAATCAAGGTCGAGACTGAGCTGGAAATGCATTAAAATTGCGTCTAAAGAGCAAAAGGTGGCTGCTAATGACCGACCGTCTTCCAGCACGCATGGCCGCTCGCCATTGTGGATCGCCTGAGGAGATCAGCCAAGCCTCACTCTCCAAATAACCACGGTTTCCCGTGCTGCTGAAGCACAAGAAATAAAAAAAGCATGTTTTTGCCGTGCGTTTCGAGCGCTGCAACTGGCTTTTAAATCACGTAGTACAGATTGGGGGCCACTATTGGCTGCTGCGCCTTGTGTGTTGCGAAGCCTACTTGCAGTGTCCGTGTCTCATCGAGCTGCGCAGCTGAACAACATTTCTTTCGCGTATTTATCTTCATCATGGACGAAGAAAACCGTAACAAACGCAGTCACCAGCCAGTGAAGTATCGCTTGGTGAACAAATTTCGAGGACGCCGGCGAAAATCGAAGCCATACACTCGCCAAACAGCAAGTGTGCCTGCTGCCACGAGGCCTAGCGACAGCAATGGCAACGCTTCCGACGAGTTTGCCACAGCGTTCGAGTATGTCAGTGCCTCTCAAAAAAGACGATCGGACTCTTCCACGATGAAGAAAGATCACGGTAGAAAGAGTCTTCCTTGATCGCTGAATAACAGCATTGAACATCCTCACGATCAGTGCAGTGTGTCCAACGTGTCACCGTTCGGGAATACACGTCCGGGAGCCAGCTTACAAACGCAAAGAGTCGTTTCTGGAACTACAATGCAAAAACAGCGAGTGCCCCGAAAGTATTCTTTCAATGACATATGCGTTGCGGCGAGTTGCTTCGCGCGAGGAGGTCAGCGTAAGCGCAGCGAGTGACGGACCGATCATGAGCAGGACCTGGGACAGGGAGCTCGCGCAATAGCTGTGCTGTCAATGTGCAAGCTGGGTGCGCTTCCGTCGATTGATCTGATAGCGCATGCCACAAAAAGGTGTCTGCCAAACTAACAGCAGAAGCACGAGCACATCGGCATATGCTGAGAAGGAAATGTCGAGGAGTCTGCTCAAGAGAGCTGTGAGGGAGAGGTGCTGGCTCATTTAGTGGCAGTGGCTACAACACTCAAGCCTCGATATAAAGAACACGGATATACGAATTATTGGTTATAATGAAGTAAATGAAGAATAGTCTTGTCACAGATACAGTGTTACAAATTAAACGTTTATAACGAATTTTCGGATATAACGAAGTTATTTTCATGGAAGATGTGACTTTGTTATAAAGAGGTTTGAGTGTAGAACAGTTTACCTCTTCGTGTGCAATTTTGAGCCTTTCATGACCTCTTTCATAAACAAACATTCAATTTTAACTTTAAACTTCGTTTTTCTCAAAACACGCTTGCCACTTTTTCAGCGTCCCCTCTTGATTTTGGTACTTCTGGTGCTCAGATCTGCATGAAATTTCTCAGTTTAGTAAATATTTGTATGCACTTTCTGGATAGTTTTCAGCACTCTACATTCAGCCTATGTTTTACACATCTGCCGCTGCAGAACGAAAAGTATGCAACTTGCAAGAAACTAATATATTTGAAATCAGCATTAAAATCTCTACAAATAGTCCAAGCGTCATTGCTCTAGGGTGAATATTAAAAAAAAAAAGCGTCTTCGAGTAGCACCTCCCCTTAATCAGCACTGCAATGTCCGAAGTCAAAAAATGCTATTTTTATTCACATTAGACAATTGTAAATATGTACAGGTGTTACATCCAGGGTTCGTACAGGTTTCAAAGGAGAAAATTCAAGGATATTCAAGGACTTTCAAGGCCCTATAGGAGGATTTTCAAGGCCTCTTCGAGAGGTAATTTTTTTCCCATGTCGAAGATCTTGAAACAGTGCTCTCAAAAGGTCTGACATTTATTGCACAAAGAAAAATACATGTCACAATACAAATCTGCTTGTATTGCACACAATAAAAAATAAAGATATGTTTACCAAATATCACAACATAAATTGCTTCAAATGCACAAAAATCTTCAGGAAGCAGCCTTATAGCTGCCCACTTATACATATCACAATGCAATTCTGCTTGTATTGCACGCAATAGAAATAAATAAAGATAGCTTCATCAAATATCACAATGCAAATTGCTTCAAATGCACAAAGCACCTAGCGGCTGCCCACTTCAGGCGAGCTCCAGAAGCTTTTGCTGAATTTGGACGTTGACGAGTGTAGCTCACCAGTCTTCTCCTTGCCGTCTTCCTCAAGCTATTTGACTTGACAATGTGTGCCACATCGTTTGCTGCCTCTGCTTTTTCCGCATAGGCATCTGCAGAAGCCATGAGGTCATCATTGTCAATTCTAGCCTTTTTTTCTTTTCATTCCATCGAGCTCTTCCTCTATGCATTGTTTTTTTCCTCTGCTTTGAAGCTTCAAGGTTTGCTTCTTCTCGGCTTCTAAGTATGCTCCATACTGTGTCTAGCAGCTGACACTGCCATCCTCAGTTCCCTGGTGATTGGAACCTGCAGAACACCACCTGCCTTCTCACCGCATCACACAACCCGCTGTGAAACATAGGAAAGGTCCTTGAGATTCTCCACGCACACCTGTCGGTTCACACTGAATCCACGTTCAACTGTGGCCTGGCCGTGACTGAGACAAGCAAAAGTTTTACGATGGTCCATAACTCAGAGTAGCTTGAACTAATTTCAAGAGGTCAGGGTAGAACTCATCCAGCCTATCACACTCTTGTCATATTGTCTAAGCTTATGTTTCTGCTCGTGCAGAAGCTCCGTGTACTCGGCCAGCACAGTGTCTCGAAAGTGTTCAGCTATTCTACCCGCAGCGATGAGGGTATCCAACACTTTTCTAAAACCTGTAAGGCATTCGTCGGGCTTTGAACACATCTGTCGCGGGTCCAGTGAAGAAAGGCCCCTAACAAATACAAACTTCAAGGGGCTTCGCTCTAGGACTTTTTTTTGTGGCACTGATCAAAAACTGTTTACATTCCATCCGGAACTGAAAACATCCCTTGAGCTTACCCGAGAATTCTTGATAATTGCTCGGCTTTGTAGCCTATATCCACCTTTTCAAGTGGAATATGATTCTCAACATTATCAACATCGACCTTCAGCAGGCCAACGATTCCTTTGGCAGAGAGGATCGAACATTTCAAAAACTTCTCAGCAGCTTCCTGAGAACAGTTCTAAATCCTTTGCAAGAAAAAAAGCCATTGGCGGTTTGGTACTCTACCAGAAAAGGCTGAGTGCCATTGCCACACACAACGCAAAATTCAACTTTGCTGGCAGCAAAGCATCACAGCTGAACTCAAACAAGTTGTGAATGAGGCACACTTCGGCAGATTAACTTCTTTCTTTCTAGCAGCTCAATGTACTTTTTGATGTCAGACCACACCACCAATGCTCTCTCAATGACAGGGACATTCTCCAACCACCTGTGGGCAACAAACTTGAGAGGAAAAGTGCACTGGCCTGTAACTGACGAAAAGTCCTTTCTCCGTGCTGGGGCATCTTCAAAAGTGTGCTTAGACTAGCAGCAGGCAATCAAGTCCCCATTTAGTAGCTGAAACTCCTGCTCTATACGCGTTGTGCACTGTGTGAAGTCCACAAGTGCCTAAGTCCACAAACTGAACTTGGTAATGTTCTTGCAAGTGCTCTTGGAGGCCCTTAAAGAACTTCAGATTGACATTGGGGACCGTCCATGGATATCTGAAGAATCTTTGCCAGGGGCAATGGCTCAAGCGCGCTTAGCAACTTTTCTGAATGTCATTCGCTGTAGAATGTCCCAGAAAAGGAACTAGAGGTATCTTGTCGTCACCTTCTGGGCGGAGTCCCACACCTCACGTGCACATCCATTTGCTTACTGTGCAGACAGTCATTTGAGAACTCATCGAAAAGTACGACGAAGAATCTACATGTTCTATATTCGCTGCAAGAAGAAAGAAAGAAAGGCCGAGTCCATGACATGTCACATGCGGCATTCTTTTCACCACAAGAAAAACGCCCTCGCCACTTCACTGTCCGGAAACATGCGTCGAAATAACCTACCTGCTGGGATGACGACCGGTACGAGAAGTGGGACTAGTGACGACTTCAAAGCAAAGAATTCTGCGTCAGTGAAAGCTCGTGCGTTTTAAGAAGCATCATTTAAGCTTGGCGACTGCAAACGGAGACTGCTGTAGTGGCTGCTCTGTCGGAACAGGCGTCAGGTAGCTTTTCAACGCACTCCTTGCCCCATCTTGATTGCGCCAATATGCTTGGCACTTTTCATGTGACTTTTTAAAGCGGATTCACCCATGGCAGTCACATCAAAAGTTTTGCCGCAAAGCTTGCACTTAGCCCGATGCGGATTCGTCGTGTCAGGTGCATCCAGTGCTTGTAGTCGTCATGGTGGAGCCACGTAGTCTGAAATTTGCTTTTTCCAGGCATTGTTTAGCATATCACACATCACTTGCACCCCTTGTACTAACACGTAGAAGGCACGCTCATTCCAAAAGCGCTGGTAGCACAAGGACACGACTAGGTTAAAGCCCCGCACAAACGCGGACGCCACAATGGACATGCGATAGCGATGGGGTGACTGCGCTCGCAGCCGTTAACTTCCGCTAGCGCCGGTAGTGACGTTTTAAGCCACTGACACGAAGTCTACATTGAACGCTGCCTCCGAAACTCGCACCAAGTCCAATGTTGCCAGCGGCCAAACGAGATTCGGCTAAATAGGTATAAAAATTGGTACGGTTTCCTGCCGCATTTTAGAACTCAAACAAAAGACAAAAGTTGAGCAAAGAAAACCATTTTCATGATGACAAATACAATTCAAATTTAGCATTCAACAAATTCAAGGTTTTTCAAGGACTGGTCTGAAATTCAAGGTTTTTAAGGGCCTTGAAAACACACTTTCGATTTTCAAGGGTATTCAAGGGTTTCAAGGACCTGTGCGCACCCTGGTTACATCCCCACTCCCAGAAAGTGGTTCTGATAAATGATCACATGGAACATTATAAACATTTCTTAACATCTTTTCTGAAAAATACAGAATTCAGTGATGCTACCGAGGACTTCTGATTTTAGAGCAGCAAAATTTTCCCTTTCGAGCACTTTGAAGCAGCAAAACTTTCCATTCTGGAAAGCTTTGAAGCAGGTAATTTTGCATCCAAGAGCCCCCTGGAGCAGCTAACTTCATATTCTGAAATACATTGGAGAAGAAAGTACAATTTACATTCAGACACCTGAATAATTATTAAAGGCGCCCTGTAACGCTTTTTCAGCCTGGTCAGAAAACGCTGCCTATCGATAGTCGAGGCTCCTGAGAACACGCCAAACATTATAGCGCAACACGAGGCTGGGAATTTGCAATTAATTTTCAAAGTCAGCTGGAAATCGTTCCCTCTTCTTTCTCCAAATGATGCCATATACCCAAATCCCCGGCCACTGGCTGATTTGAGCATCTTGAGCTGCATAGTTACTGGAGGCTGCCACATGCCCCGCGCTCGAAATCAAAGTAAGCCGCGCATTCGAAGAAAAAAGAGAAAAAAATTGAAGGACACTCTGTAAATTCCAAAGTGTATTTGGCGAAAGCGTGTGGCCATTCGAGTGACTATGCCATGCTATCAGGGGAATCCACATTCTTGCGGCGCTTCTCCGAGCCACTTCCCGTGGAATCATCACCGGGCCGCTCGGGAGCCATCCGACTAACTCGACTGGACGCGGCGTCGACGTCTAGGATGCCGCTGCCGCACTGTGCAAGGGTTGCGCAACGTGCATTGGAAGGAGCAAAGCATAACTGTTGCTAAGCGCCATCACGTGATTGCCAAGAGAGTGTGAGGGGTATAGGCCACAGCTGGCACCGTTCCAGGGCACGGACGGACACCACGAGTATGAGACATTAAAGGCTTTCACCTTAAAGGTGCTTCCATGAGATGCGCGTGACTTCTTTCCCTCGTGCCATCCTTCCCTGCTTAGCTTCCAGCATGCTCGTCAGGACGAGAGAAGGCAATTACAGCATGCGACAAAACTCCGCTCATACTCGATGGATTGTAAAAATTTTTGAGGCGGTCAATGGGCCTTTTCCGGGTCCGAACAGCACCTCCAGTGGAGAACGCTGAAATCGAAACTGGTGGCCCTTGGCCTCCGAAATTGTCCAACGAGCGCCGGTAGACAATCTCGGAGGACAGCATTCGCACCGTTCTTTGGGGGAAAGTTTTACAAGTTAGTGACACCAGATGTCACTTGGTCCGCACCTGTCGTCGCGTTTCAGCCACCAAAAACCATGGCGCGTGCCTCGTAAATGCCGGCGCGCATGCGCACACTACCTACCCGGAAAAGGTCCATTCTAAACATTTTTGAGGCGGTCAATTCGCGAGGCAATAAACTCTTTTAATGAAGCCATTCGATGGTTACTTGGAAAAGTGTTGCAGGGCCCCTTTAAGGCGAAAGCATTAGATGCCTCATCAAATGCAAAAACTGACTGTCGGCGTCCCACGGCATCGACATGAGTGATCAAAAAAATAATCATTGCCTGACGACGTCACCATGTGACGTCATCATGACATCCCAGATCTCCAAAATTTGTGACGTCACTATGACGTCCCACGAAGACCTCGTCGCTTGGTAAAAGTGGGCCGATCACGGAGGCAGTGCCGCCAAACCAGGTGAGATGCAAAGGTTGCAGTGCCTGCGATCCGGGAATGACAGAAATTGCTGGGGTTTTATAATTATGACAGACACTGTAGTGGAGGGCTTTGGAAATTCGACCCCCGGGGGTTTATCTTTAACGTGCACCTAATCTAGGCACTCCGACCCTGGAGGCAGTGCAAAACCACATTCATCTTCACGGATTCGCGCGAGCACACGGAGACAAAGAAGAGATACACACAGACGAGCACAAACCTGCGCTCGTCTTTGTGTATCTCTTCTTAGTCTCCGTGCACTCGCGCAAATTCGTGAAGATGAATGTGTTCCAACTAGGCCGACTACTTGCAGTATTGCTTCAATTTAAATACACCACAATATGTGCAGAAAGCTCTCGGACGAGGCCAGGGGAGGATGAATACATCGACTGACAAGCAAAACGATGGTGTTCACCTTCCATTCGTCTTGGGCACAAGGGACCCCGTGAGCTTCTTTTACGATCTCTTATGAAGAGCTGCATTTTGATTTGTTGGAAATCTCATGGAGAAAATCATCTGCAGAGCATTTATTATTTCACTCAATTATGAAGCAGTAAGGTTGTCTTACAATTGGATGTTGTGCAATAACCTCCTCCAATATTTTGTTATTTATTTCAGCAAGAACAGAATACTGGATCAATAAAATTGTATATTATGAAACAGCACTTTAAACACAACTGTGTAGTCATCAAAGTGCATGGCTCCTGCCACAAACCTATCCTGATGTTAACAAAATGCTTCACTTTAAATATGTAGAAGTGGCTGACAAACGGGGCAGCATACAACGGTGCCTTGATGCATGGCCGTTGGCAGGATTCAGAGGGTGCAGGGAGGACCCCTGACGCCCATGCCAACCAATCACACGGGCCCTTCTCATGCATTCCCCGAAAGTGAACGTATTGATCCTATTTATTTATTACTGAATACAGGCTTAATTACACGCCCAGCAGCACTTGAAGCGAGCTATCAGCAGCATTTATGGAACAGACAATGTCAGTCAATGGCCAAGAAGTGAACAGCCTCTGCAGAGAGCACGTCGAGCCGACCTGCACAATAGAAGCTGGGTTGGCACTGTGCATGGCGTCGCAGCTTAATTGGGACGCATGTGCCAGTGCTGTTTCATGTACGCAACAATTCTTGGTCCGTCATTGTGACCTTGGTGTCCCCAAGATCAAAGCGCACATTTTTGATGCGCCGGACACCATCAAACCCTGGACTCTGGCACAGTTTGGCACCATTTACGACTGTTTCATCAGGATGCCGCAGTAAATCCAATGTGGCGCCTTTGGCACAGGAGTGGAATCACTTCTGCAAGTTTCCCTGTACTAAATGGAAACAGCTTAAATGTGTTTAGTGAAATAAGGCATTCTGCAAGAATAACTTGAAACCAGTCGGCAGGACCTGTTTGTTAGCATATATTATTCCAGTGTTAATAGAGAGCTTTGATACACTGTAGTCATTATGTCATAGCGTCACTAAGACATACTAGTATCTCACCATATCGATTCTTATTCCAGTGAATGTAATATCGAGTCCAAGCGCGTTGACTTCCTATTTACTCGATCGAGTCCAATGCACAAAGCGAAAGAAAGGGCCCCCGAGATCTGCAACGCATCGGGGCCGTTAATTAAAACGACCGATATCAACGGACCGCCCCTGGGCACTTGCAAAATGCACGGCGGATTACACAGGAACCTCACAGGAAGGCTGAAACTACAGGGGCAAATTTGGCCGTCAGATTTGGCGGCAGTCTGGCAACACTGACCCCTGAGTATGGCAACAGACATGCGACACCAAACAGAACCCTGCCGGTGACCCAAAGCACCCTGTGAGCTTGCACCACTTCGCTTGGATGCACAACCACACAGAAGCACTGGCGTGCCGGGCAGCGCTTCCGTGCTCACCCAAGAGTGGTCGAGCCTATAGGGAGCTTTCACAAGCGGCGGAGGCGCTGTGCATTGTGGGTAGTCCGCCATTTTTAAGTCATAGTCAACCAAGCCAGGAAGCGTGCGCGTGCGGCAGCTCCGAGTAAACAAACAGACGTGCCGGCGCGATCGCGCATGTTTTTATTGTGAGGAGCATCGAGCATGAACTACGAAGTCAGCGAAGACCAGAATGTACGCATCCACGCTCTCCCTTAAACACCGCGAGTGATACAACGAGAAATCCAACTATCCGGAGTGGACCTGTTCATGCTGCAGGCAGCCGACTGTGAACTTGTGACCACTCGTCGATGCCTCGGACATTCGTGAATTTGTGGTCTTGCGGACGTGTTTTGTTATGCGGCAGCAGCTCAAAGGAAGGGAGGCCGTTGCGGCCACTCTTCGTGACAAGCGGCTGGGTAAGCGAGCCGCGAATGAAGCAAGCTGCTGCCGATAGCGGGATCATCATGACCAGGTAAGCTTGTAAGGATTTTTAGATATTTATCTTTTGCATTCTTTTGTAAGGTGACAAGCCTCAAGTCGAAGTGTGGTTCCTGGGGAAGGGTGACGGAGAAATCCTTGCCACGCACGGCCTGAAACGGCGAGGCGTGGTCCCACATCGCAGCGCTCTCTTTTACGTGAAGTACGGCCTGCGAGCGCGTGAAGAGCGCTCGTGCACAGACGGCTCCAAGAGCTGGTTCCCTCCCGCCATGAAAAAACTTGAGGTGCGGCCCGTTGCCGAAATGGGCTTGTCGTCATCGGCGATGAAGAAGTGGCGCATCGACACTGCAACAAGCCAACTTGTGCACCGCAGCCTTCACCGCGACCAGTTTCTCGGCGTACTGATTACAGCTGAGTATCAACCTGCAGTAGCGAGCACTTATGTGTCGTCGGTGAGAAGCAGCAAAGGTGCCGATTAGCATCAGCTCTTCGTGAAAAGTGCAATAAGTTTAGGTTTCATGAACTTTTGGCAAAATATGCCAAGGTGTACAGCACTCTGCAATGTGTGAGCACGCCTCGCCGTTTCGGCCATGCACAAGCAATGCGCAGTAAGGATTTCTCTGTCTGTCACCCTTCCCCAGGAACCACACTTCGACGGGAGGCTTGATGTGGGCCTGCGAATGGGTAACCTAAAAAAGAATGGAAAAGATAAACATCTAAAACGCCCTTAGAAGCTTACCTGTGTCATGACGATCCCGCTTTCGGCAGTAACTTGCTTCATTCGCGGCTCGCTTACCGGCCGCTTGTCACGAAGTCATGGCCGCCAACGGCCTTCCTTCCTTCGAGCTGCTGTAGCGTTACAAAACACGTCCTCAAGACCACAAATTCGCGAATGTCGGAGGCATCGATGAGCGGTCACAAATTCACATCCACTATGCAGTCACCTGCCTGCAACGTGAACAGGTCCACTGAGAGTTGGATTTTCTCGTATTTTATTACTCACGGTGTTTCAGGGAGAGCATCGATGCGTACATTCTTGTCTTCGCTGACTTCGTAGTTATTGCTCCGTACTCCTCACAAGAACAACAAGCATGATTGTGCCGGCACGTCTGTTTGTTACTCGGTGTACAGTCCCTACTCTGTGCTGCCGCACGCGCGCGCTTCCCGGCTCGGTCGGCTCGGTTGTCTATGACTTCAAAATGGCGGACTACCCACAATGCACAGCGCTTCGCCGCTTGTGAAAGCTGCCTATACATGCCACTGAACACCCCGTGCTTGTTCATGTGTCCCTATGAGTGCAACAGCCAAATGGCCTCAATGGCAGCTCAATGATGCGGCCCCACATTCTCTCCAGAAGAGTACACGAAACACTCACCTGGCCAGCTCCATGTTCTGGGCCCTTGGCATCAAGAAGCAGCCGCTCGATGAACAGCTGCACCGAGCTCTGGATGCTGTCTCGAAGTGACTCGGCGATGGTCTTGGGCTCCTCCAACGATACAGTGGGCACAGCTCGGACAGCTGCGTTATCTCCACAGTTGGCTCCTCCTCCGTGACGGAAGCCCCGTCATCGGAAGGGATCGGCTCGTCTGCCATGGTGGCTTCATTATCAGTGCCATCGGCCTGGGCGCCGTCTTCTTCTGCGCTGTAATCGTGCGTATCACGCGCCGTCTCGTCATGCACTGCGGGGTCGTCCATGATGTGATCCTCCCCTCCATCGGCACACTCTTCCGCGTCTGTCCCCGCTTGGGCATCGTCTCGTCATCGACGACCTCCGCATCGTCGGTCAACGCTTCCATCTCTTCGTCCCACTCGGCGTCTTGCGGCGTACCATCGCCCTCCTCGTAATACTCGACTTCACCGTCGGCTGCTGCTTCCAGTTTCAGCGGTCTCTCCTCCGCGCCGTCTTCGCCTCCCGCGTCCTCTTCGCCATCCCGAGACTCCACGGCCTCTTCGCAGTCCTGGGACTCGCCGGCCTCTTCTTCGTCGTGCTCTCCGACCGTCTTCGCAATGCCGAGAGTCGTCCACCTCTCCTTCGCCATCCTGGGAGTCTTCGGCCTCTTCCTCGACGATCTCCTCGTCCACCTCCGTGTACTCCTCGCCGTTGACGTTCTCCGCGTCGTCGTCAACGCTCTTCGTCGTCCTCCGGTGCCGCCTCGTCGCACTTCCTCCGCGTTCTCATCGGCCTTCTCAGTCTCGGCAGGCATAGAGTCCTCCTCGACAGCGCTGTCGTGCTTCTCGTCGTCCGCCCTCTGGTCGTCGCTAGGCGCCGGCGAGCCGCCTTCGTCGTCGTCAACGTCGAGAAACAGCGCTTCACATGTGCCGTCTTCCTCTTCTTCGGAGGCCCCGTCTTCCACTTCAGTGGGCTCGGGCTCTGCGGCAACCGGGGCGTCCGAAAGCTTCTTCCTCTTGGCGGCGCTGGGTTCAATGGCGGCGTCCGCCTTCCGTGGCTTCTGGGTGACGACGGAATCGGACAGCTTCTCGACGACTACGATGGCAGCTGTTAGCTTGCTGTTCCAGCTGCTGCGCCGCCACGCTGCATGCAGTCGGCTTTCCCACAATCTGCCCTGAGTCGCCGACTTACGACCTCGGCGCGCAATATTTTTGCGCGGCGGCATGCTCCCAGTTCGTGCAGCGCTGCTTCGATTTCTAAAGAGCTGGTAATTCTTCACCTTCGCTCACCTTCACTGAATGGGCGGGATCCGCAGCCTAGAGCACCGTAGCGTAGCGAAGTGGAAAACGCCGCGTTCTCGGTCTTTTATGCCCGAAATACGACAGAATGCTGCAGCACACACGATTCACGAACCCTCTCTAAACAACATGGCGCAGCTCTCTTATGGTTGGATCGGCTATCGGCTTCGTTTCTCCGAGTCGCCTCCAGGGAGCTTTTCTCGATCAACGCCTCCCGCGTTGATCGAGAAAGCCGTAGAAAGTGCTTACAGGAGAGGGAAATACCAGACAGTTGGCGAAAAAGTAGAATGAACTTAATCTATAAAGGCAGGGGAGAAAAGGATAACATTAGACCGCTAACCATTACGTCGATGCAGGCAGTAAAATTAAAATAGAAGCGTGGGTAGAACAAAATGATATTTTGGGAGAACTTCAGAATGGATTTCGAATCGACCAAAATAGAAAACAGGCCCTTATACGTAGCTTATCTAGATATCACCGGGGCGTATGACAACGTTAATCAGGAAATTCTGTGGGATATATTGAAAGAAGTGGGCATAGGTGACGGCTTTTGAGGGAAATATACCGAGAAAATACAGTTTGTATAGAATGGGAAGGAATAAGTAGCAAGGACAGCGTTGAAATTAGCAAGGGGCTGAGACAGGGATGTCCTTTGTCCCCGCTGTTATTCAGTACATGAGGACGGAAAAAGCGCTAGAAAGTGCAACATTGATTTAATTTGTCACACAAACAGGGTCGGCACGATGGTTGAGCAGAAGCTGCCAGGTCTATTTTATGCTGATGATATTGTCTTATTTGCGGACAGTCAAGATGTATACAGCGACTGGCAGGTATACCCATGTAACACAAAAGAAGCTATTTCCCGTCTAAAGACGTCTTGAACGGCTATCAAAAAGGGCTATAGACGTCTTGGTCAAGACATTCCCGTAGCCGTAGACGTCCTATCCGACGTCTGATAGCTGTGGCTAATGTCCCGCTATAGTTGACGTCTTTAGAAGACGTTTGAAAAAGAGCAAGATAAGACGTTTATAGATGTTCTTGTTTTTTCGCCGTTTTTCGAATTTTGGACTTTCGAAATATAAAAATAAACTAATATAACTGTCATTAGATGTTTGATCGGCAGCCTGACGGCTACCATAGGAAGTAGAGATTGAAGGGACCGAAAGAGCTCCCGTGAGAGCACTTTCCTGTTTTTCTGCTCGACGACTTCCTATGTCAGTCGTCGAGCAAGTGACCAAACAATCAAGCAAGATCACTAACATACGTACATACCTGTTCACCCACGCATGTCCCTACTGTCGCATATATAAGTTTCGACGCTGAGTTTACTCGCGTTAATTGCGGACCGAATCAAGTTGTTGCGGTCGCTCATATATGCCGCGTAAATTATTGGCTACTTCAGCACACCATACATATCCAATTTTCATGTAAAAGACATCGGTTTATAATAAATTTGAACACGTACGCAGGGGATCAACACGTATACTGTACTACATAATGACGTTTAGCGGATAGCGCGCAAATAAATAATCGCGCTTCTCAGCAACAATAAATTATCCATGATGTTGTCAAATCGGCTTTATTAATGAATAAAGCCCAACCAAATGTGGCACAAAACACGTCGGAAGGTGACCGCACAAGGTGAAGCTGAGTGGCACGGCAGCAACGTAATAAAATTCTGCATGAATGCACTCGTCAAAGTCTCGTCAAAGAAACTGCACTCGCTTCCGCATTAGCTGGCGTGGTCTCAGGCCCAATATCTTGCACAAACAGCAGTGAAGAACGCTGCATACAGAGAAAGCAAGTAAGCTACGCAGGATTTACAACAAATAACAGATCATCAAGTCACTCTAAAGAAACATTCCAATTACAGATATGATAAATGCTGTCATGTATTAAGAAACGACAATCAATCATAACCGCACCTAAGGCGAGGCGCCTACGGTAGAAGCTTTGACACTTCGTCAGCGACAGGCCGGCGTAGTTGTAAGCATGCTTGCCTAAACTATGTCGGCCTGTCACTAGCGTGCGTGCGTGGAGCCACGAGCTGTAACGCGCAAAACATAATTACTAGGGTGTGCGAATATTCGAAAGTTTCGAATATTCGTCGAATATTACATTAAAAATATTCGTATTCGATTCGAAAATCGTGTATTCGAAAAGTTTCGAATATTCGAAACATTCGAATATGCGATTCGATTATCATGCATAAAATAACTCGTCTTCCACATTTCTGCTGCGTTCGTATAGCTAAAAACGTTGCCGAGAGGAGCGATAAACATCTCGAGTACACGGAGGCACGACATCTGCCTGCGACGAGCGCCCCAATATGTATGATTTATTGCTGGTTCATCTCCGACGTGCAGTGCTGTTGGCGATCCATGTAACCGTACATTTTCAATATTATGCGGCCGTAACGTGCCGCACTACCACTCGTTCACTATGCGGTACCACTTCTGAAGAAAGACAGTGACCCATGTGACTGGTGGCGGACTGTAGGCACCTTCAGATACCCCAGTATTGCAAAGCTTTGCCCCATGTACCTCCCTATACCAGCCACTTCTGTTCCAAGCGAGCGTGCCTCTTCAGTGGCAGGGGGGGTTGTCTCTGTTAGAAGGGAGCGCCTACTGCCTGATAATGTGGAGCAACTCATATTTCTTTATGATAACATTTAGTCATTACTTTCATTGTGCCGTGATATTTGCTTGCGTTCTGATGTGCATTGTGCTAGCCTGGACATTGTGTTCTGGAGATAGCAGTGTATGTTGTGTTGCCAGTCAGGCTGTTAATGTTTTTTTTTTTTTCAAATAGCTACAAGTTAAATAAAATATTGTTACTGTGGAGGCATTTTTCCTTTGATATTTCGATATTCGATTCGATATTCGAAGGTGGATATTCGTATTCGATTCGTATTCGAAAAATTTCATATTCGCACACCCCTAATAATTACTCAAAATAGGGCGAGTCAGTCTGGCTTACGATTCGCACCGGCGCGTATACTATAGTTTTGCGTTCGACCACGCGGTTCAACTTTGCAAAGAACTGTTCACAGTTTAATCACAATGCTAAAACCTTTCAGTAAAAAACGACGAAAGGTCAGGTGCACTTACCGAAAAAAGCACTCTATCCGAACGTGCACACGTTCTTAGCTGTTTGTCTGGCTGCAACGAAGGTGGTGAGCAGAACAATCGCTTCTTGAAACGAACGTACCGACGAACGTACGTACCGTCGCAAAAAGCACAGTAAAGCTTGTTTCACCAAACACTGATGGAAAATATGCGACAGACAGTATGATCGCCGTTACTTGATGCCAAACAGCCCGTAATCCGTTCATCCGTTCACAAACAAAAGCTGACAACGCTACACAAAACGCAAATGACCGCCGGCCGTCGCCTAGCTCTGCTGCCGATCGAGCCGCCGCCACCGCCGCGAACTGGCGGCTGGCGCGAACTAGTGGAGGAAGAGGGGAAAGGGGGAGGAAGGAACAAGTATTCTGAAACAAGCCTCACCCTTCACTTCACCGAGCTGAGCACAGCGCCACCATTCAACAGAAAAGACACAACGGTTCTCACAAAATAATCCCGCCTATTGCTCAATATTTAGTGAACATTCCTGCCAATAGGTGTATCTGCCATCGACATTGAGTCAAGGTGGAGCGCCGAGTGAAATGATGTTCTTGAATGCAGGGGTAAACATGCGCGCTTCGACAACACCCGCTTCGAGCCCCCGACTGCGTAGCATCAGTAACATGCTTGCCTGGCTTGCCTGCGTTTGCTTCTGTTGTCGTTCGCTGTTGCGGGAGCGTTGCTCGGCCTTAGCCGCCTTGGCTTGAATATACTTACCAAACTGCTGATAGAAACGCGCCTTGCGGAGCGAAACCAATTATTTTGAGGGCTTTGTTTTCTGCGTCTCTTCTTTCACTAAAGCGACAGTCACCGCTCTTTAGACATGCCGTTTTGGCGTCTTTGCGCTCGTGGACAAAACATTTGAAGAATCATTTAGATAGTCGTTGCGCGCGCACTTTCCCTCAGAATGTCTAAAAATGTCTCAAAGTAGACGTTGTGGACTTCTTTGGCAGAATACACTCTGGCTATGTCGTAGCTGTTGAAAACGGTAATAAACAGTACGCAGGCATATTTGAGAGGCAAGTGCTTTATTTTGCAAAAATGTCTATTCTTGATCTTCTCGTAAACCAAGACGTCTATAGCCGTCCGTAGCCGTTTCGAGACGTCTTTTAGAGGTTTTGTGTTACATGGGTATGCGGAAGGGAATGTGAGGCTCTAGGACTAGGATTTAGTGCAACAAAATGTGGATTGATGGTATTCAATGATCATTAAGACCATGCTAACCATGCGGTCTTAATACAGGGCCAAAGAATACCGAGGGTAAGCGAGTACAGTACCTCGGAGTATGGGTAAATGAGGGACAGATATATGGAGGTACAAGAGAAAGCATCGGTAGCAAAGGGAAAGAGGAATGCTGCAATTATGAAGCACAGAGCTTTATGGGGATACAATATGTACGAGGTGCTTCGAGGGCTGTGCCCATGTAACACAAAACTATAACAAAACCTCTAAAAGACGTCTCGAAACGGCTACGGAAGGCTATAAACGTCTTGGTTTACGAGAAGATCAAGAATAGACATTTTTGCAGAATAAAGCACTTGCCTCTCAAATACGCCTGCGTACTGTTTATTACCGTTTTCAACAGCTACGACATAGCCAGAGTGTATTCTGCCAAAGAAGTCCACAACGTCTACTTTGAGACATTTTTAGACATTCTGCCCATGAAACACAAAACCTCTATAAAACGTCTTTAAAACGTTTAAAACCTCTGTAAACCTCTATAAAACGTTTTATAGAGGTTTCGTGGGTGTGGGAAGTGCGCGCGCAACGATGATTCTTCAAATGTTTTGTCCACGAGCGCAAAGACGCCAAAACGGCATGTCTTAAGAGCGGTGACTGTCGCTTTAGTGGAAGAAGAGACGCAGAGAACATTAGAATAACAGAGAGCTGAGCTAGTTGGTAAGTATTCATTCTAAAAAGACAGGGCGTGCTAACACGGACACAAGAAAGAAGTGAGGACACCACAAACGCCGACTAACAACTGAAGAGACGCACAACGGCTGAAAAGAAAGAAGGCACGAAAACTTATCTGCGCATGCCGATGCAACAGGCGAACCTATCAATCCGGCACGCGTGGCGGTATACGTGTGTCACGTGTAAATAGCGCCAAAACGTCGGCGCGGACCACCGAGCACGGAGGGAAGAAAACGAAGAGTGCGGTGGCACGGTAGCACGAGGCGCGCTCGCAGTGTTCGGGCCAGGGCGTGCAATTCTGAGCTCGGGCGAGCGGGACGTTCTGCCGGCCGAGACGCGTGGGCACGGAGGACCACGGAGCCGGGCGAGGTCCAGGGTGGCCAAGGATCCAGGTGCCAGGGGTGGAGTTGCTGACTGCATCGAGGGTCGCCGAGCGGTGCCGAGCCGTACCGAGCGAAGCGCCAGACTCAGACGTGGGCCGCGAGCCCATGAGCTGTGCACCCGAGGTGTACCTGGCGGTGCCCTGGCCAAGGCGTGGATCGCCGGTGAATGAGCTGCCGCACCGCAGCTGTGGCGAGCAGCATTCCAGCACGGCGCAGACGGTGCTGTGCTGGCCAGAACCCGCCCGTGGAACCGCTGCGCTCGGGTGGTGATCAGGACGTCGGAAACAAGGTCCGAGGTCGCACTGGTCCCGGCGTCTTCTAGACGACGCCACCGCTGCTCGCAAGCCGTGAAACCACGGGACTCTTCCTCCTCGTGGGCTGGGTGGTCGTCCCGACGGCACCGACACCACCAACTTTTGATATCCTTATATTTTGTACATAAATGTTTAAATACGTCTCCCTGTCTGTTTCCTGCGCTGCTGCACAATAGGGGAAGTGCTCGAACCGTCCTAATCATCACAATTTTCTGGCGTCCGCGACGTAGGACCTAGCTCTAGCTCCAACTTTCAGAGCCGCACTTCTCTTTTGTGCAGTGGGCGGAAATGGATTGGGAAAAGTATATACCGATTGGCAAGGAAGTTGGCTTGTTGGGTAATGAATTGAAAGAGTGGATTGAGGAGCAGCAGAAGAAAGAGCGTGACAGACGTGCTGAGGATAGGGACGCGTCGCGAATAGCGCACGAACAGGAGATTGCTCGTCTGGCGGCGGAACAATGTCTGCTGGAGGCTAAGTGTCGTCTTGCTGAGCGCACGGCTGGGACGGTTGGAACGGGTGGAGAGCGCGTGGAAGCCAGCAGCGAAGCCTTCAGGAGCCCCCACAAGCTTATTCCTCCCTACAATGAGGGCCGCGACGAACTCGACGCGTACATTCAGCGCTTCGAGCGAGTAGCCACCAGCCAGGGATGGCCAAGCGACAAGTGGGCGCTCTCATTAAGCTTATGCCTCTCAGGAGAAGCTTTGAGTATTGTCGGTCGTATGGCTGCCGAGGATGCAACAGACTACGAGAAGCTGAAGCAAACGTTGCTGCAAAGGTTTCGTTACACCGAAGAAGGATATCGGCAAAAGTTTCGCGAAGCTAAGCCGGAGAATTCCGAGACAGGGCGACAATTTGCTGGTCGGCTGCTCGGTTACTTCGATCATTGGCAGCAGATGGCAAAAACAGATAAAACGTATGACGCATTGAGGGATATCATTGTATCCGAACAGTTTTTGCTGATATGCGATGAGAAACTCGCCATCTTCTTGAAAGAGCGAGGATGCCGAACGCTCGATCAGCTAGCCGAAACGGCTGACCATTATTTGGAAGCGCAAGGCCTCACAAATATCGCGAAAGGGAAACAGGAAAGACCACGTGAAAAAGGAGACTTGCCGAGCAAGAGCCGAGAAAAAGAGGCCGGAAAAGCAAAAGTACAATGCTTTCTATGTGGCAAGCAAGGTCATCGCGCTGCAGACTGTTGGACGCGGTCAAAAGGGCCGAAGCCCTCGTCTTGCTGGAAGTGCAGGAAGCACGGACATCAAGCCGACGAGTGTCCAGACGTAAAGAGCCGCAACAAGGAGGCGTCAAGTGCTGTTGCCGACTATGACTGTGCGCCTCTTGCCCGGAACAAGGAGACCTTGGATTCTACCCCTTCATCAGCAGAGGAAAGTACACCATCGGCAAAAGAAGATATTTGTCTTGGTCTGCTAAGACAAGAGATGCCAACGGCAACCGGATATCTCGATGGACAGCCTGTGACGGTGCTAAGAGACTCGGGATGCAATACCGTGGTGGTCAAGCGTTCGCTGGTTCCCGAAAAGAATTTCACCGGTATCACACGTACTGTGCACCTTCTCGACGGCTCGTCGAGGCAGCTTCCCGAGGCAAGGGTATACATCGACTCTCCGTTCTTCCGAGGACCGACACTGGCATTCTGCATGGAAAAGCCACTCTATGATGTCGTTCTCGGCAACATCAACGGGGTAGTCTTCCCTTCTGGTTCTACCACGTCACATCACCTGTCGGATGTCGCAAGACTGCATAAGGAGTCGGCACCAGCAGGGGAGCCTGTTCCATATCCAAGCGTGTCACCAGACTCACCGACTCTGAGTGCAGCGACAACACGAGGGACCAGGGACATGAAGTTACCTGTGGCGGCATCCAACGCGCTAGATGTGACCCCACAAGTTCTTGAAAAGTTGCAGAAAGAAGATCGCACCTTGGACAGCTGTTTTTCGGCGATCGGGAAGACGATGACGAAGCGATCAGCAAACATAGAGTATGTCTTGCTTAAGGGAATACTGCACCGACACTACAGATCGCTCACGAGGAAGGAAGTTGACCAACTGGTTGTTCCGCAAAGCCTCCGCCAGTTTGTCCTTAGGATGGCACATGAGGGAGTTATGGCAGGCCACCAAGGTATTAAACGAACAACTGATAGGATTCTAGAAGAATTCTATTGGCCGGGCGTGCAGGCTGAGGTGACACGATTTGTGCGCTCTTGTGACATCTGCCAGCGCACTGTGCCAAAGCACTTAGTCGGACGTGTTCCCCTTGGAAAAATGCCGGTGATTGACGTGCCCTTCCAACGTGTGGCGATCGACATCATCGGTCCACTATCACCGACATCGGCAAAAGGAAATCGTTTCATTCTAACGATGGTGGACTGCGCAACGCGATATCCTGACGCAGTTGCATTACCAAGCATAGACACGGAGAAGATAGCAGAAGCGTTGGTGGAAATGTTCTCGCGCGTTGGAATACCACGAGAAATCGTGAGCGACCGCGGAAGATCATTTACGTCACGCTTAATGCAGGAAGTTTGCTGTTGCCAACTACCCCATACCACCCTATGGCAAATGGCCTTGTTGAGCGCTTTAACGGTACGTTAAAGCAAATGATACGGCGCATGTGCCACGAAAGTCCAAAGAACTGGGACAGATACTTGGCACCATTATTATTTGCATACAGAGAGGTGCCTCAGTCAAGTATCGGCTTTTCGCCTTTCGACCTCCTGTATGGTCGATACATTAGAGGCCCCATGTCCATACTGAAAGAATTATGGACGCGAAAAACCTTGGATGCCCAAATGAAGACTACATACGGCTATGTCATGGAGCTTCGCGATCGTTTGTATGAGACGTGTCAAATTGCGCACGAAGAGCTCCAGAAAGCCAAGCTGACACAAAAGAGATACTACGATCGCAAAGCGAAGCCTCGTCAACTCTGCGTCGGAGACAAGGTGTTACTCCTACTACCTTCCGACACCAACAAACTGATTCTAACTTGGAAAGGCCCCTTCACTGTACTAGAGAAGCGGAGCGAAATCGACTATGTCGTTGATCTGGGAACCCGAACCAGTTTGTTCCACATCAACCTCCTTAAAAAGTACGAGGAGAGACCACCTTCGACAGACACGGTGGGCCGCGCAGCTGTAACGGTACAAACAGAAGAACCGGAAGAAGAACCGGAACTACCGTTGCTCGCGCTTCAACAGAACGAGACCTACCATGACGTCAAAGTCGCTAACGACTTGGACACGAACCAGAAGTCACAGATCGAGAAGCTTCTATCAGACTACCAAGATATTTTCTCGGACGTTCCGGGAAAGACGAACTTGGTAGAGTGCAAGATCACAACAACATCTACTGTGCCGGTGAACGTACGCCAATACCCGATACCCTTTGCTGTTCAACAGGCGGTATAGGAAGAAGTGCAGCAGATGCTGGCGCAGGGAATCATCGAGCCTTCAGACTCGCCTTACCAGTCACCAATTGTCGTAGTTAAAAAGAAAGACGGCAGCATGCGTCTATGCATTGATTTCCGACAGTTGAACAGAGTCGTCGTGATGGATAATGAGCCTATTCCACGAGTGGACATGATGTTCGCAAACTTAGGAAAGGCTCGCTATTTCTCCAAATTCGATTTTACAAAGGGATACTGGCAGGTCCCAATGCACAAAGACTCGAAACGCATGACAGCCTTCCAGTCAATGTCGGGCCTTTACCAGTTCCGCTTTATGCCTTTTGGCATCAAAACAGCGCCAGCAGTTTTCACTAGACTCATGAGAAAAGTTGTGGCTGGCATTTCTCACGTACATCATTACTTCGATGATGTTCTTATAGCCACAGACACATGGGAGACGCACATTGCCACGCTCGAAAGGTTTTTTCCAACAAGTAAGGCGTGGACAGCTCACAATCAAGCCATCCAAGAGTGAAGTTGGTTCAACGATGGTGAAGTTCTTGGGCCACATCGTGGGACACGGGGTCTTACGGCCGCAGCTTGAAACACTTGAAAAGATACAAGCTGCAAAAAGACCTCATACAAAGAAAGAAGTTCGTTCCTTTCTCGGTCTCACGGGGTACTACCGAGACTTCGTACCCAACTATTCCCACGTGTCTCATCCCTTAACAGAGCTCACTCGGAAGCGTGCTCCGAACAAGGTGATATGGGAACAACGTCACCAGGAGGCATTTGACGAGCTTCAACGACTGTTGTCCACTGGTCCAATCTTGAGGTCTCCTGACTTGGAGAAGACATTTGTTCTGCGCACAGACGCATCGTCTACCAGTGTGGGAGCCGTGCTCATGCAGATTTATGACGGTGTTCTCCATCCGGTCGCCTACGCAAGCAGGAAGCTCCTTCCACGGGAGGCACGATACTCAACTGTAGAGCGAGAAGGGCTTGCGCTCGTGTGGGCTGTCCAGAAATTCCACATTTATCTCTTCGGTAAACAGTTTGTACTGCAGAGCGATCACCAGCCGCTGGCCTACATCAACTCGGCCAAGCACACAAACAGCCGAATTCTGCGTTGGAGTCTGACACTTATGGAGTACGACTTCACGGTGGAATACATCAAAGGAAGTGACAACGTCGGAGCTGACTACATGAGCCGAGTGTAGACTTGAAACGTCATGCACACGTACACTTTTATTTTTTGTGAATACTCTGTCAACTCCATGCGGAACGCTTCGTCAACTGCGTATGGAACAATCTGTGAATGCGTGTGAAAAAAAAAAAAACTGTTAACATGCGAACACTTTCTGCCTTTCAGGCTGTGAACATTGTCCATTCTCATGCTTAGAAAAGTTGTTGAAGGGAAACAACTTTCTAAAGTGGGGGGTAAAATGTCACGTGTAAATAGCGCCAAAACGTCGGCGCGGACCACCGAGCACGGAGGGAAGAAAACGAAGAGCGCGGTGGCACGGTAGCACGAGGCGCGCTCGCAGTGTTCGGGCCAGGGCGTGCAATTCTGAGCTCGGACGAGCGGGACGTTCTGCCGGCCGAGACGCGTGGGCACGGAGGACCACGGAGCCGGGCGAGGTCCAGGGTGGCCAAGGATCCAGGTGCCAGGGGTGGAGTTGCTGACTGCATCGAGGGTCGCCGAGCGGTGCCGAGCCGTACCGAGCGAAGCGCCAGACTCAGACGTGGGCCGCGAGCCCATGAGCTGTGCACCCGAGGTGTACCTGGCGGTGCCCTGGCCAAGGCGTGGATCGCCGGTGAATGAGCTGCCGCACCGCAGCTGTGGCGAGCAGCATTCCAGCACGGCGCAGACGGTGCTGTGCTGGCCAGAACCCGCCCGTGGAACCGCTGCGCTCGGGTGGTGATCAGGACGTCGGAAACAAGGTCCGAGGTCGCACTGGTCCCGGCGTCTTCTAGACGACGCCACCGCTGCTCGCAAGCCGTGAAACCACGGGACTCTTCCTCCTCGTGGGCTGGGTGGTCGTCCCGACGGCACCGACACCACCAACTTTTGATATCCTTATATTTTGTACATAAATGTTTAAATACGTCTCCCTGTCTGTTTCCTGCGCTGCTGCACAATAGGGGAAGTGCTCGAACCGTCCTAATCATCACAACGTGGAACAGGGGCGTAGCCAGAAATTTTTTTCGGGGGGTTTCAACCATACTTTATGTATGTTCGTGCGTGCTTTTGTATGTGTGCGTGCCTATATACGCAAGCAAAACTGAAAAATTTCGGGGGGGTTTGAACCCCCCCCAACCCCCCCCCCCCCTTGGCTACGCCCCTGACGTGGAAGATAACTGTTGAGGCATTTGATTTCATCTTTATGCATTAAGTTAATCGACGATTGGCTCACGCATGCGCTACCACTATTCTCGATATGCCATGCTTCAATCATCAGGCGCGTTTCTTCATTTCTATGCCGGTACAACACTGCGCATTCACTGCACGCCAAAATTCGATGAATGCGCAGTGTTGTACCGGCATAGAAATGAAGAAATGCGCCTGATGATTGAAGCATGGCATATCGAGAATAGTGGTAGCGCATGCGTGAGCCAACCGTCGATTAATTTGCATAAAGATGAAATCAAATGCCTTAACAGTTATCTTCCACGTAGACCGCCACGCGTGCCGGATTGATAGGTTCGCCTGTTGCATGGGCATGCGCAGATAAGTTTTCGTGCCTTCTTTCTTTTCAGCCGTTGTGCGTCTCTTCAGTTGTTAGTCGGCGTTTGTGGTGTCCTCACTTCTTTCTTGTGTCCGTGTTTGCACGCCCTGTCTTTTTAGAATGCAGAGAACAAAGCCCTCAAAATAATTGGTTTCGCTCCGCAACGCGGGTTTCTATCAGCAGTTTTGTAAGTATACATTCTTTTCAAGCCAAGGCGGCTAAGGCCGCGCAACGCTCGCGCAACAGCGAACAACAACAGAAGCAAACGCAGGCAAGCCAGGAGAGCATGCTGCGCAATCGGAGGCTCGAAGCGGATGTTGTCGAAGCGCCCCTGCATTCAAGAACATCTTTTCACTCCTTGACTCAATGTCGGTGGCAGACACACCTATTGGCAGGAATGCTCACTAAATATTGAGCAATCGGCGGGATTATTTTCTGAGAACCGTTGTGTATTTTCTGTTGAATGGTGACGCTGTGCTCAGCTCGGTCAAGTGAAGGGTGAGCTGGCTTGTTTCAGAACTGCACAAGGGGAGAAATCCGGCCTTGTTGGTAAGACATTAGGAAAATTTTTGCAGCGCAAAATAACACAGGGACGAGAAGGGAGGACACAACACGTGCGCTAACTTTCAACAAAATGATTTCAACCAAAGCACGAATATATACAGCGGTGATGCTCAAACGCTACAGCCAGATGTCATGCGCAGAGAAGTACTGATGTCATGCGCAGAGAAGTATTCTGAGTTTAACAGGAGACGTGCAGAGAAGTGAAATTTCTTATCATAGCCTTTTATAGAAGATATGCGCACGAACTACAAAATTAATGCATGTTCAAAAAATACAACTCTTTTTCTGACAGGGACAGGGACGGCGTGCTTACACAATCGCTACCCAACTTTGCGATTTCGGCGGCTTCTACTATTAGTCTCGTTAGTTCATCACGGTTAGTCAATAACACCTTGGTGCTCTCAAAAACCGGGGCACACCCACAAGCTCTGCAATGCATCGCGAGCCAGCCATCGTTACCCTTCTTTACAAGGTTGGAGTGCCCCCGTAACCTGTCATTCAGACAGCGCCCCGTCTGTCCGACGTACTGCTTTCCGCAAAAGAGGGGAATCTGATACACCACCGCCTCTACAGTCCACGAACTGAGTTCTATGTCTTATCTTGCAAGCGGAGGCGTTTTGACTGAGTAGTCCAGCACCGCAAAACGCCTCCGCTTGCAAGATAAGACATAGAACTCAGTTCGTGGACTGTAGAGAGGCGGTGGTGTATCAGATTCCCCTCTCTTGCGGAAAGCAGTACGTCGGACAGACGGGGCGCTGTCTGAATGACAGGTTACGGGAGCACTCCAACCTTGTAAAGATGGGTAACGATGGCTGGCTCGCGATGCATTGCAGAGCTTGTGGGTGTGCCCCGGTTTTTGAGAGCACCAAGGTGTTATTGACTAACCGTGATGAACTAACGAGACTAATAGTAGAAGCCGCCGAAATCGCAAAGTTGGGTAGCGATTGTGTAAGCACGCCGTCCCTGTCCCTGTCAGAAAAGAATTGTATTTTTTGAACATGCATTAATTTTGTAGTTCGTGCGCATATCTTCTATAAAAGGCTATGATAAGAAATTTCACTTCTCTGCACGTCTCCTGTTAAACTCAGAATACTTCTCTGCGCATGACATCAGTACTTCTCTGCGCATGACATCTGGCTGTAGCGTTTGATCATCACCGCTGTATATATTGTCACGTGGTCGTGACGTCGACGAAGACAGCAGTCAGCGTTTGCAGGATGAAACTGTTTATTTGGCCGAACTTGTGGCCGGAAAATGAGAACTCGAACTACAGCAATACACGCTGTACAAAGATAGCGGCGAACAGGGCGTCGTCCGTCGATCAACTGACAAGCGGTGAAGCGCGTCGGCATTTAAACATGTGCCGTCGAAGATTCCAGCGTTATCGCTGGCTGTCCTGCAAATTCTAGAATAAGCTCGAGTGTGCGCGTCTTGCGCGCAATCTTAACAAAACGATCTACAATGATCGCGAAGGTTCTCGAACAATGAGGCGCGGTTCGTGCTGAGCGTTGCCGACAGTCTTTGTGGCCGAAAACCGAATACAGAAAAAGTGATAAAGAAACGCACGTGGCAATAGGCACCGTACAGTCGAGTTTTTCAGTGCGACTGCAGCGCCAGAACGCATAACCTAGCGGATAAAAAACGCAATAATGAGACGGGGTTGCTCAATATGGAACGCGATGTGCGCGTCTCCCTCTCTGAATGAGTGGGCGGACTGCGGCCGGGATACACGGGGGACGCGTTCGCGCGTCTGTTTTCTGCGTGCCCCTAACGGCCAATGCCAGCGAACTTGGGACGGGCCAGTGCGAGCAACGCAGCTCCCTCTGGTCAGTGTACGGTGCCTATATTCGTGCTTCGGTTGAAATAAACCATTTTGTTGAAAGTTAGCGCACGTGTTGTGTCCTCCCTTCTCGTCCCTGTGTTATTTCGCGCTGCAAAAATTTTCCTATTGTTTCAGAATACATGTTCCTTCCTCCCCCTTTCCCCTCTTCCTCCACTATATATTCGCGCCAGCCGCCAGTTCGCGGCGGCTCGATCGGCAGCAGAGCTAGGCGACGGCCGGCGGTCATTTGCGTTTTGTGTAGCGTTGTCAGCTTTTGTTTGTGAACGGATGAACGGATTACGGGCTGTTTGGCATCAAGTAACGGTGATCATATACTGTCTGTCGCATATTAGATGTGAAGTATCTTATGGCGGAGTTCAATCCGGTGGTGGTGATGTGCAGCGTGACTACCCTTAGTGCGCATGCGCATACCCTCTCCCCTCACCTCTCCTCTTCCCTCTCCCCTTTCCCTCTCCCATGTCCCCTCTCCACTTTCCCTCTCCCCTCCCCCTTTCCACTCTTCCTCTGAAACGCGGCCTAGACATGCCGAAATTCTCTCCTGCGCAACGCCGCGATGAGCACCAGCGCATGCGCGTCCCCTACCCCTCTCTCTCCTCTCCTACGCTGCCCCCCTCTCGCACGCCTGCCGACTGCGTTCCCCGCTCGCCCTGTGAGAATTAACGGCCAGGCTAGAGGGAAGACAAGACGCGCGTAGCGTTCCTCTTCGCGTTCCACGACGCGAGGTCGGTAGCATGCCCAAAGAACGCCAACGGAACGCGATCGTGCAAGTGCTCAGGCTTCGCATCGCCTCGTGGTCCCCTTTGTCGGGAAATGGTGTAATTTTTTCCATCAGTATTTGGTGAAACAAGCTTTACTGTGCTTTTTGCGACGGTACGTTCGTCGGTACGTTCGTTTCAAGAAGCGATTGTTCTGCTCACCACCTTCGTTGCAGCCAGACAAACAGCTAAGAACTTGTGCACGTTCGGATAGAGTGCTTTTTTCGGTAAGTGCACCTGAGTTTTCGTCGTTTTACTGAAAGGTTTTAGAATTAATTGTAATTAAAATGTGAACAGTTCTTTGCTAGGTTGAACCGCGTAGTCGAACGCGTTTTGCGCGTTACAGCTCGTGGCTTCACGCACGTACGACAAGTTCCGGTCTTGTAGCGTACTAGACCCGTCACGGTGGTCTAATGGTTTAATGGTTATGGTGCTCGACTGCTGACCCGCAGGTCACGGGATCAAATCCCGGGAGCTGCATTCAGGCCGACATAGTTTAAGCAAGCATGCTTACAACTACGCCGGCCTGTCGCTGACAAAGTGCTAAGCTTCTACCGTAGGCGCCTCGCCTGTAGGCGCGCGGTTATGATTGATTGTCGTTTCTTAATACATGACAGCATTTTATCATATCTGTAATTGGAAATGTTTCTTTAGAGTGACTTGATGATCTGTTATTTGTTGTAAATCCTGCGTAGCTTACTTGCTTTCTCTGTATGCAGCTTTTCTTCACTGCTGTTTGTGCGAGATATTGGGCCTGAGACCACGCCAGCTTATGCGGAAGCCAGTGCAGTTTCTTTGACGAGACTTGGAGTGCATTCATGCAGAATTTTATTTACGTTCAACTGTCATGGTTCACATGATGCTGCCTCTAAGGAATGTCCGCGGATTAAGAAGGAAATCGCCATTATCAAACAAATGGTTAGGGACAATTCAACCCACAGAGAGGCTGCTGAAAGGGTACGGCGTCGGCGTAGTCGTCGACGGAGGCATGTAAGACAGGGTGTTGCGCATCACCGTTTTCCCTCGAGCACGAGTAAAGTAGTAAGCATGAAGCGAAATGAGGTGGAGAAGCTCACAGCTGCGGATGAATGGCCTACGTACGCTTCCGCGTACGCAGCCTGCGAAGGAGCCTCCTCCGAGGCCTCCCCGCCCTACACCTTCCACCGAGTCTACTTCAGTTGAGGATGTGTCAAGGGTCGATCGACAGATCATCCCGATGCTGCGATCCCTCGTTGCTGTCATGGCAGACCTACTAAGAAGCCTGGGAACTCCAACCGCTCGAAGCGGGCTACAGGTGTTGGGCGCGCTGAGCCCAGTCCTCGCCTCCCTCGCGTAGAGCCATGGCAGGAGATCAACAATCGTTCCGCAAAGAGGTCAGAGAAGCATCAGTCATCCAGTGGAACGCAAGAGGACTTAGATCACGGATTTCTGATTTTCGTCGGTACGTGTTTTCTAACCGTTTCTCCATCATCGTAATATGTGAACCGAAATTATCAAACCCGATCAGGCTATCCGGCTACGAGTCAATCCCGTCCCAAACCCGCAACGAAAGCAGCAAGGTCATTGTGTATATTCGTCGGGAGCTTACATACATCATTCAACCTGTGTCGCCTCATGATGAGAACCAATATGTATGCCTGACTATGAAGCAGAAAACCCTCACCTTCACTTAGTAGGTGTCTACTTATCTCCCTCAGCCCGTTTTGGTCGAAAAAGACTGGATGACATACTTGCGAACATCCCGGATCCGTGGATAATTACAGGGGACTTCAACGCCCACCACTCAATCTGGGGAAGTTCAAAAGTCAATGCCACGGGCCGGAGACTGGCATCATTTGTGTCGGCTCATGAACTGTCTCTACTTAATGATGGGAGTCCTACATTTCTACGAGGATCAACGTACAGCAGCTGCTTGGACTTGACGTTTGTGTCACGTCGCTTCGCCACAAGCGTTAAGTGGTTTTTAGACATCGAGACACATGGTAGCGACCACATCCCCAGTTATCTCACCATCAAAGGCTTTGCTAGTGGCCACCCGCCGAACACCGTCCGGAGGATCGATCTGTCACACATACAAATGCACGCACAAACATACATAATGTATGGTTGAACCCCCCCCCCCCCCCCCGAAAAAAATTTCTGGCTACGCCCCTGATCTGTCAGCATTCACAACTAACATTGAACACGCTTGTGAAAAAGGCTTATCCTCTGGCATTGAGCAAGCGATTAAAGAAGCAGCGCAGAGTGCGATGCGCACGCTGACATGTTCTACAAGGCCCTCAGAAACGGATGTGGAGAACGACTCCATGCGATTCGTCGGCGTGCGGAGCGCAGATATCGACGCACAAAATCCATACAAGATCTGCGGATAGCTAGGCGCATGCAAAAGAAGATCCAGCGTCGTATGGACAAACTGGAGTTTCAACGGTGGGCGAAGTTTTGCGAGTCTCTAGACCCTCGCAAACCGCTTTCTCAAATATGGCGAACCGTGCGAGGCCTACGCATTTTTCCCGAACAACGTTTTCCGTTTAAAGCCTTGGCCCTTTTCCAACGTAGAAGGGATATCGAGGTAGCGGAAGACTTTTGTAGGAAGATTGCGGGCCCGTCAACTTGCACAGGAGCCCTTACTGCTGATGACACGCCACATTCGCTTGACCCGCACATGGACCTGCCTTTTTCCATGGAAGAGCTGGATGCGGCTCTTGCTTTATGCAACCGATCGTCGTCGCCTGGACCGGATGGCATATCATACCGCCTATTGCGCAATCTCGGTGATCGAGCACGAAGCGCTTTGCTAGACGTGTTTAATGAGTCCTGGAGAGATGGAACGGTCCCCAGAGAATGAAAAACAAGCCGTTTGGTTCCACTTCTCAAACCTGGAAAATCACCTCTAGAGCTGACGTCATACCGCCCAATAGCGCTGGCTAGCTGCGTATGGAAGCTGATGGAAAAAATGATCCTTGCCAGACTCGAGTGGTTCCTAGAACGCTACAGAGTAGTGTAGTGTAGTGTAGTTCCTATAACTTTGGCACACACCCACGCTGGGGGATTGGCCAAGAACCGGATAGTTTTTAAAAATCTAATTGTTAAAGTAAAGCGTAGATTTTTTCTATTTAAGAGGAAAGAAGTAAAATGAAAAAAAAAAGATTGAATAGAAATAGAAAATCATATAAACAATGAAGCGGAGAATTTGAATAAAAAAGAATAAAGAAATTTTGAAAAGCAGGAAAACAAGAGGAAAGATTGACTCTATAGCCTAAATCTCTGTGAACCTTTAATAAACTCCTGCAGGGCATCGGCAATCTTCCCGTCATTGTATCCAAGGGACAAAGCCCCGAATGAAAGTACATAGTATATCCAGACGCCATGGCCGGTTTTCGTCGTCTTCGTAGCTCCATTGACAATGTCATTGACCTGGTGACCTACGTACAACACCAGAAAATGAGTAGACGGCTATCTGTCGCACTATTTTTAGATGTCAAAGGAGCATATGACAATGTTTCTCACGAAGCCATACTTGATGCCCTCGAGTCGGTTGGTTTGGGTGGGCGAGTGTACCGCTGGATCTGTTGCTACCTCCATATGAGATCACTGTTTGTGCAAACTGATGATGGGCCGACTTCTGAGCATTACACACACCTTGGTGTTCCTCAAGGTGGTGTATTGAGCCCCACACTATTCAGCCTGGTTCTGATCGGTCTCGTGGAACGCATACCGGATTCCGTGCAGATATCTCTCTATGCAGATGATATTTGTGCCTGGACGTCAGGTGTAACACGCCCTCAGGTACGTGCGAGGCTCCAAAAAGCAGCGAATTCAGTATCAGCGTACCTTAGAGAACAAGGCCTCTAGATTTCTCCTGAGAAATCGGCGCTGGTTGCGTTCACGCGGAAGGCAATGACGTCATATCCCATCGCCATCGATGGACACAATGTCTGCTACGCCAGGACGCACAGATTTTTGGGGGTCACGATCGATCGAAATCTCTGCTGGAGTCCCCATGTGGCCACTCTAAAGAAGCGCCTAACGGCCATCGCACAACTTTTCAAGTTCCTCGGAGGAAAAACGTGGGGCACATCAGTGCACGCTGTTTCTGGGGTACCTGCGGTATAGCTTGCCGGTTCTGACGAACGCTTGCAAAAGCAGTATACGCACGATCGAAAACGCCCAGGGCCAGGCACTCAGAGTTTTTCTTGGGTTACCACGCTGCACATCAACAGCCGCAACCATCGCAATTGCAAAAGATCATCCGGCCGCGGTGCACATTACATTGGAGGTGCTTAGAGCTCACATTAGGCACCTTGCTCGCGCCCCTGCCCACCATCTTGCTTCGCTTCCAGAAGATCGACCGAGTACCTCCTTCTGTAAGCAGTGGCGTAACTAGATAGGACGGCGCCCATGGCAAATATATTTCCGCGCCCTTCACGATGGTAATGATAGTGATTAATAATAATAATAATAATAATAATAATAATAATAATAATAATAATAATAATAATAATAATATTATTATTATTATTATTATTATTATTAATAATAATAATAATAATAATAATAATAATAATAATAATAATAATATTATTATTATTATTATTATTATTATTATTATTATTATTATTATTATTATTATTATTATTATTATTATTATTATTATTATTTATGTGCAAGAAAAAGCCATCTGGCTGTTCTGGGCAAGCGATTGAGTGGTTTCTTGATTGACTGTTCACTACAGTGTACTAAAGCCGTCTTGCACATCCACGCATCGTATGATACACCAGAAGTCCACAAGGTTAGAAAAAATTTGAAAGAAGAAATGGACCTTGCCGCTGTCCAGTTGTCGTCTTCGCTTTGCACGAAAAGTTCGTAAATTACATACCACCACACAACAGAGATCGACGAACTGGGCATGTAAACGGTTCTTATCGTTTTTGGCTACATCACCATGAAATGTATTGTTCAAAATTATTTATGGCGTAGCTCAAATCTGCATACTATGCCTACATTTTTTTTATCAACGCTAATGATGCATTCAAAAATTCGTTCCGGCAAACCCTGTTGTCGCATATATTATTGCCTTTTGCGGTGCCAGTGCTCATTTTGTTTGTGAACAATGGTTGCCAAAAAAAAACGTGTTCTTTACATTTGACATGGCGCACGCGCATTAAGAAAGGAGCTGGCCATACCTCTACGGTCACACATTTCCGCCGTCGGCTGCATTCTAGACCAGTGGTCTCAAACACGCGGCCCGCGGACCTCTCTCTGGCGAACAGCGGCCCGCACGTGACTGTCTTCATCGCATGTTTTTTTTTATTATTATTTTCTTAACAAGTGAGGTAATGTGCTACACAAGCATGACTTGTCTAAAGCATTTTCTTCTTGAGAGAACCCCTGCGATCAACATGTGTTGATACATATAACCGTGAAACAAAACTCTATATTTCAGAATTGTCGTCCAGATTTTAGTCAATTTGGAGGTAGATATATGTTGTTGGAATGGCGGCGCCAAATCGCTTTCAGAAATGACCCATGTATGAGATAGGGGAAAGTTATTTCAAATGGTAACGTTATCCATTTGAAACATTAGCCTTCTTTTGGTGTGTGTATTGTGCCTCATCCAGAGTCTATATCGACCAGATGACGCCACCATAACCCGTGTTTACATGAAATATCAAACGCAAAATCTTGAGCTCTATTAGCAGAAAATGAAGTGTCATTGTAGCGTACCGCCTCACTGAAGCAGACAGTGAAGTCGATGTTCATGACCCGCCTTCTCCGCCGAGGTAGTGGGAAAAACCTGAGCGTATAGATCTTTTTCTGGTGTAACTTTCCTGCTAGGGCGTCCGGTACGCACAGTCAGGAGCATTAAAGGTACGCTAACGAGAAATATGAAGTTGAGGTGGAATGAGCAGGGGCATTGAAGAATGCGTGCAGGTTGGGTGTGAAAAGATAAGTTATTAGTGGACATAAGGCCATAAGCGAAGACCGAATATCTCTTACTCAATTTCTCTCGCCGCAGACTCAGTGCTGAAGCGATGTCGTCACGAATCTGATTGCTCTCAGCGAATAAGAAAGCTCCATCACACGTCACCACGCGTGCAAATTACCGCTGCTTGGCCGCGGTGCAGTGAAGCCGTGGCTTTCATGATTGCCGCGATAGATGTGGTTGCAGACTTAGAACCTCGCATTGAAGATCAAGCAGGATTGCATTGCAAGGAGTCTGCAATGATCCCCGTGCTCTCGCGGCGGCGGCGGCGGCAGGTCTTTCTGCGCACGAAGCCCGGCTCCAACCGACGGAAAGCAAAGCGTCATTTTAACGCGGTAGCGTTAGAGAGCTCGTGTCGCAGAAATTCCGCTGTCGGCGTCGGCACCGTTGGTTGTGAGCGAAAAATCATCCGTGAGCGAAAAATCGAGAAAGTAGCAAATAAAATAAACGATAAAGTCTCCGGTCCCAATGAGGATCGAACCCGGGCCGTTCGCGTGGCAAGCAGGTGTCTTGCCACAAAGCCACGATGTTACTTGCAGCTGCTTCGGAAAAAAAACACTACATAAATGTCATGTAGTGAAAGGAGTCTCGACGCATTTTGTTCGGCAGGAGTCACGACGAAAACGAGCCCATTCAGCGATTTGTAGGCGCATTCGCGAGGCCATCAAACTACATCGAAAAACGCTGGGATAGTGCAGCCATCGCCGCTAAATACACACACGAACTTTCAAACAGCTCTAAAAATCAACGTTTATAGAACCAGGTCAGTTGCAAAACTAAGCCATGTTGCGCGGCGCCGCCGCCATCAGCGACAGATGTGGCGCTGCTGTCGCATCAGGATTCACTCGCTCCTCTCTCTTCAGCCGGCGTTGCGGCGCGTCAGTATCCGTGGAGGCTGCTTAATTCTGCGTGAGCAGTTTTGCGCTTTCTATTGTGCTTCGGATGTGCTGCGTGTCTTCACCATGCCGACTGTGTTCCCGGCTGTAGGAGCGGTTACAGGAACTCTGTGGGAAAATTGTAGCGCAAAACAACAAGGACCGACAAAGAACACGGGACGTATTCCTTGCACGGCCGCTGGATGAAAAAAACTTTTTATCCAGCGGCCGTGGTCCTTGTGTTGTACTGCGCTACAATTTTCCCACAGAAGTCATGAACCAACTAGCCCAAGAAAACGTTTTGCTAGGTTACAGGAAATCCGAGACACAACGACATTCCTTTTGGGCGTATAGTGTTCTTCAATGAAGGGAGTCGGGAAGGGAGGTGGGGGGGGGGGGGTGTTGTTTCTTCATTGTTTCGGCCTCTTCAGCTGGCTACGTGCTGCTCGCAACACTTCCTCCTGTTGGAGAATGTGCCCGTAAAAGTTGTCGCGCTGCGCACAGAAGTACAGTCAAAGTAACCAAAGCCCTTGGAAGCCACCGCTGTACCACTGCAACATTGCTTCGTGCGTGGTATTCGTGAGATCTTCGTGTCCTGGAGCGTGACGCGCGGTGTCGAGTGTGCGTTGGATCACAAAAATCTCTAACTGGACGGTCCGGAATAAATCCTGGACATATAGCTGTCCCGACAGGGACGGCTCGGGACGCTGTATGAAAAGTCGCGACAGTCCCACGAAATTCGAGAAAGTTCGTAACCTGTTTGTGCCCCGCGTGACCCTGACCAGCGAGCGGCGTGGAATCGCGCCATTTCTCGATCGTGAGGACAAGAAAGTGTCCGATATATTGTATGTGATATGCACTTTCATGAGGAAGATATCCTGAAGACTTTCGCTCACATGGTCAATGGTAAGAATTAAGGCTGCAATCGCCAGCGGAAAAGAGCATCGTCGAAGGATGCGCCCCAAAGATATTCTCGAACTTGCCTTGATTTGAGTGATCCTAAAAATTGTGCGGTAAATAATTTTTACAATTAATTAGAGCTGTTTTGATAAGGTTTAATGCCTGAGACTGCAAATAAGTTGTGCCGTTTGTGTGCATCACACCATACATGCAATATCTGAAAAACTGTTTCTCTGCATTGCGTGCGTAAAATAAATACAATTTTTCTTTATGTAGCAGGACTGAAATTGTGGCGTGCAGTACATGCACACACGGCGATTTTACCACTCAATAACTGCAAGTAACGACAGCCGCGATGCATAGTGAAAACTCCTCATTTCAAAAAAGTTAAAGAATTATCGCAAAGAAAACAGCGCAAAAAAAAAAGACGGAGCACCAGAAGAAAGGATTACACAAACAACCGCGCTGACTTGCAACAAAGATTTATTCGTTAACACCGCGCAATACTTGGACTGTCCAAAACGAAAAGACAGAAGTACCAACACGCCGAAGCATCCACTATAGATAAAGAATTTACGCTACGGGAATGCGGCATATAGTTAATTCCTTATAGGGTAATAGACCGATTCATATGTTACGCTATCAAGCATCAGTTATCGTGGGCAGTCTAGAAAGCCATAGCTTAACTGACTTTACCTTTCCGCTGCTAAATATTACTCAGTTTTACGTGGCAGCGCAACGGAAAATGTCGATAATTACAGTCGGTGAGTAAACAACGGAGCCCTTTCTGAACGGCTGCCGCGGCGTCTTGCCACGCAGACTACGTGTTTTCGTCTGCTAGCGGAAGCTTGTTGCGCCGCCAGCGCCACCAAACCGGAAGCTGCCCCGGCGCCGCGCGAGGGGTTGGCTGACACGGGGAGTTTTGCAACTTACCTGGTTCTATAAACGTTGCTAAAAATGGACAACTATGTCCATCTAGCGGAAAACATATCAAGCCAACGCAGCAAACGCTAGATAATGTGCTGCCATCTGTGAGGCATTGTGAGAAATATGTCTCGACTTTTCATGGCATCCGAGAGGGCCGGCGCGCGGCGTATATCTTGGAGGTCATGCGACTCTTGCTTTAGATCGAAAGTCTGTAAAATTCGCGCGCGTGCGTGTGTGTGTGTGTGTAACAATACACATTAATAAGTATGCACTTAGTGGTTGAAGTGCGCACTGGGGGCCGGATTTCGCTATCGCGTTCAACTCTTAAAGGCGAATCTTAAGGGTCCCCCAATTTTTTGTCGACGGCATGCGAGGCGTCCGATTGCCAAATACTGCTTATTTTCTCGCGTATTTAATTTTTAGTTTTTATTAATGGCGTTTGCCTTTTGGAGAGCTCGAGCAGAGGCGCCATGCCACGAAGAGAGCCCAGGCAGAGCAGGGCCATGCAGGGCTGAGAAGGGGCAATGAGCCGAAGTCCCGCGCACGTGTTTGCAGCACGCACTTCCGAGAAGGCGACTTTGTCTGCAGACTACGAACGCAAATGTTAATTTGTTGAGTGACAATGAGTTCACTCATGACACCTCCCTCTTCACGTGAAGACGCCCACACCTAGAAGACTTCTAAAAAATTACTTCGCGGACATTATTCCTCATAATCAACCCCATCCTACGCACGCTGATCGGGGAAAATGTCGTGGGGAAGGTGCCGATACACACAGATCAAAATGAGGAGGGGCGACGCACTTTAATGGCAGAAAGCAGTCTGTGAACGAGTTTCTGATTTGAAAAAGACAAGAAAGAAACCTTGCAGGAAAGCCCATACTCAGTTCTTTTCATTTCGTTATTTCATCCCGACGTCTGCCCATGAAAGCTTGCCGTAAGCTTGACCGTGGGCAGCGCTTTCCCTTTCCGATTTTCAGTACGGTTATTGCGTGTGGAAGAACAAAGGTGGTTTGGGCCGAGCCAGAAGAAAATGAACATTTCAAGCGAAAAGTTCCGTGGCGAAGCTCGAAGGAGGTTTGGAAGGTTCAACCTCTCACCGCCCCGATATTATTACATTTTGTATATGTACGTATATGCACGCACATGCAAAAACATGCCAGATCACACATAAAGGGAAGTCAGAACCCCCAAAAAAAGTTTTTGTGAACGACCCTGGATAGGTACGTTCATGGTTAAAATCATGCTTATATGGAAACGAGCTTCCACCGACCTTTTTATCTTATTGCTTTTCATGGGCTTGGATATGAGCAAAAAGAAAGGGGGGGGGATAGAACGAGAGGCATTCCGAAGTCGTGGCGCAGAGACGTACTAATACAAAGGCTACAGAATATAGCGCAAGCCACCACCTCCTCAAGACAGAAGATACGCTTCCACGAGGCGCGGGGCGCTAGCGCCCCGTTTGTGTCCTCAGGAAGTCCCCGAGCGCATGTCGGGCGGACTCGGCTCGGCGCCCCCTCCCAAGTGGCACCCGGGGCACTTGTACCCCCCTGCCCCACCCTAGTTACGCCACTGTCTGTAAGAGAATATTGACTTACCGAGAGTGCCTTCCAACAGCCTACACGCCTCCGGAACGGATTCTAACAGCCCCTTGGTGCTTGGACAGACCAAAACTACACTTGACAGTGCCGGGGATTCGCAAGAAGGCGGAGCTCTCATCGCCAGCTTTGAAGCAGATGACTCTACTCATGCTGGACGAAGATTACAAAGATCATGTTAAACTTTACACGGATGGCTCGACAACTGTTGGAGGATCTGCAGGAGCTGTGATCTTCCCAGCAAGAGCCGAAAACATAGTTTCGAACATCACACAAGACAACATCGACAGCCGTGGAGCTCGCGGCACTCCGCAGCGCACTCCGCAGGATTGATCGAGAAGCACCACAAACATGGGGCATTTTTACTGATTCGAAACCAGCTCTGCAATGTCTTCGAACTGCTCTACGTCGTGGGGCTCAAGACCAATTGGTGCTGGAAATAAGACAACTGTACCATCAACTAATAGACGAAGGACATATGCTATAACTTTTCACTGGTTGCCAGTCCACTGCGGCATCATCGGTAACGAGCATGCCGACGATGCAGCTAAGAATGCTCACGGAAATGGCGTGATGGAATCTATCCCACTATCAAGAAGCGACGCAGCAGCAAAGATTAATACGCTTGCGCATGATGTCGCAAGGTCTATGTGGGACACGCCCGTTTTTTGCCACACCCGTCTTCACCGCCTGGACCCATGCCTACGACTCAGTATTCCATCTGGCCTGCCCCGATCCGAGACGACCCTTCTCTGCCGCATGTGGCTTGGGGTGTCTTTTACGAACGCCTTTGCGTGCCGCATCGGAATGACAGACACCGCTGCATGTGACCATTGCGGCAATGACGAAACCATTGAACACATTTTAGGGGCGTAGCTCCTCTTAGTCTAACCGTGTCACGTCTCCGTTGTCCGGCGTAAACGGATCTCCCGTATGATGCAATAGATGGCGCTGTCTCACAGAAGCACATACAAACTGCAGTTCAGGGACGATAATCTAATGGCGCTGTACACAATCTGTGTCGTCATCACCATTTCTCGTCTCATTTCCTAGATGGCGTTGGTCCTGTAGAATTGTGTGCAATATGGCGCTTGTGTGAATCGACACTAGATGGCGCTGGAAGTGCCGCTGCTCTCCGAATGGCTGCTGCGCGGGCTGCGCGGGGAGCGAGCGCCTCTCTCATTCTCCTTGATCGTCGCCGTACGTGTCGGATCGTTGGCGGAGCATGGACGATGCGCAGCGGCGGGCGCTTGCTTGGCGGCAGCCAGGCGGATCCCGTGACGGTGCGCGCCAAGGACGCCGCTGCGAAACGGGCTCAACGAGAAGCGAATCCCGAGACCATGATTGCTTCAGGAGCTGCGCCCAAGCTCTCCATCACCCGTGGATATGCTGTAATTTTTTTATGTCAGTGCCCTCGGTACAACTCTGAGAGACAGTCCCTCTCAGCAGTGTTTGCTCGCCTCGACGACCAGCCGCTTTCTGAGCAGTCAATCTTGGAATGTCGGGAAAGATCGAGCTTCACGCCTGAAAGCAACGAAGGCGCTGATGAAGTTTCTGCGAGCGAACCGCCTCGTCGAACGATTGTGACACTCCTGTGTGTGTGTGTGTGTTTGTGCTTCCCTCCCTCCCTATTCCACCCCTCTCTTTCTTACTTTTCTGTTTCCCCTTCCCCAGTGTAGGGTAGCAAACCAGATATGTTTTCTGGTTAACCTCCCTGCCTTTCCGCATTACATTTCTCTCTCTCTCTCTTATTTACGTTGCTGCCGTGCCACTCAGCTTCACCTTGTGCGGTCACCTTCCGACGTGCTTTGTGCCACATTTGGTTGTGCTTTATTCATTAATAGAGCCAATTTGACAACATCATGGGATAATTTATTATTGCTGAGAAGCGCGATTATTTATTTGCGCGCCATCCGCTAAACGACATTTATGTAATAAATGACGTTAAGGTTGTATGCACGTGACGTTAGGTTGGCGGAAGCAATAGCGGAAAGTGCGCCGGCTGTGCTGGCAACCGCGTGGCCGCCATTTTGAAGGCCGTCCGTCCCGACCGGTGCATTCACCTTCCGCTGCCTACAAGCTGTATTTCCTCCAAATTCCTCTTGTTTTAATTCATTTGGCTCAAAAACTATGACATTTACCGGTTGTGAAGCTGCTGCAGCCATGGGCGATGAGCACTCGGCTCGCCTGAACGTGTGCGCCGAGAAATTGGACGCCGATGCGAAACAGCGATACACGGACAAAGTGGCTCTCAGTGGTGGCGTTGATCCACTCATTCTGACGAGCAAGGAAGCCTCATTCGACATCGCACTCGTACTGAAGGTGGAACTTTCAGACATAAAGGAGTACTTGGTGCACGCTACCAGTTTTGTGACGCATGAACACCCTAGCAAAAATGCCAATAGGATTTCCTATTAGTCCAATAGGAAATCGCTATTGGTTCTATAGGACACCTATTGGAGCTGTATTGGTTGTATAAGACTTTTATGGGTACCAATAGACACCAATAGCCACCACCTATTGGTGTCTTATTGGACCAATAGAGGTTGTATTGGTCAAATAGGGGCTGCCTTTTGGTGTCTTATTGGACCAATAGGAGTTGTATTGGTCAAATCGGTGCTGCCTATCGGTGACTTATTGGGCCAATAGGAGTTGTATTGGTCAAATAAGTACTCCTATTGGTTTCTTAATGTACTAAGAGAAGATGTATAAGGCCAACAGGAGTTTTATTGTTCAAACAGCTACCGCCTATTGGTAGCTGTTTATAACATCTTATGACTGATTGAGCGCGTCGGACCCGATCCCGATCAAATTTCTTGATCATGATTGGCTATATTATACGCAAGCTGCAGACGGGATCAATTCACTTTTGATAAGTCTGATCCCGATTGAGCTTAATCGTACACCGTGAGACACCGTGTGCAGTTAGCAACTCACGCGACTAAAAGAGTTATATAAAAAGGCTGCGTGTCGACCACGGCGGTACGGTGTTTCCGTACATGCCGTGCGGTACACTTGCGAAGGAATCGACAACACAGACACCACAGAATAATAATAAAGAAACCGCCATGAGATCACAACCGGCATAGAACCAGCCAGGTGACAAACAAAAAAAAATAAAAATTGAGACGGTGCGCGGCGTGGCGACGCTACATGTGTGAACATTTTTTTTTACACGTTCCTTGGTTAAGCAGGCTAAGCCATGTGCTAAGCTTTAAGATAAGCTTTGGATAATATGTAAAGTTTATAACTATTTATGCTAAGCAATATAAGTAGCGCTGTAAAGATACAGGAGAAAGAATTGTGGATCTGCAAACGCGACTAGCCACTGTAACGCGACCGACCGTGCGTTTGGCGCGCCATCCGCGCTCTGCCGATACGAAGACAAGCCAAGCCCAGCCTGCGGCCAAGCTAAGCCAAAACGTTGTGTCTGTCGCCCTAGCGCGCGCTTTGTGTGATCTCGATGCTTCACGTAAGCCTGCTTACACGATTTAGTGTGCTTCCGCGACGATGACGTGAAGACTGTGTTCAGCGTGCACCAGATGGAGACGTTCTGAGCCATAAATGTCTTGGATTTCGACCGATTTCGACTCTACAAAGTGGCACCAAGAATAATGGCAAGACGAGCAACAAGGCCCATGTGCTCCGATTGTTTGGTGAGTTGAGTGGGCATGGTAGTTACTCCTATTTAGTATTTATTTGATATCACCTTTTTTTTGTATTCAAACTTGGGACGAAGCTGAAAGGTCGGGAAAACAAGTCCCTCGTCCTTTGTCTCCGGTATTTGATGACAGCGAGACCAGCGACGCCTCGATTGCAAGTCCACACGCTCTCAGAAGTTGAATGATTGAGCGCATATATTATTGCAGTTTGTTTTTGTGTTTGTCAGTATGCACAAAAAAACGTAGCATAGATTAGAGGTAAAGGACAGGTACCCTGCTCGTGAGTGTAGTTGGAGTCTCGCAAGCCCTTTGTAAGTATTTACAACGTGCGTGTTAAGCCGAAAACGCGTTTATCGCCTCATAGTAAAACGCTCTAGATGCGGTTTGTGTGTTGTAGTGCGCGCCAATCGGCTTATCATACTTGTTCGACATAATGTCACAAGAACCACAGGCCACATGATAATTCATTATACAAAATGTGCATAGCATATGTACTGCACTGGTGCGATTTTTTAATTCATATTTTTTTATTTTACATACTGCAGCTCAATTAGGGCTATCGCAGGAGTGGGTTTATTAATGTTGTTGGCTTAATTGCATAAGCACGTAACATTCAGCACGTGTGTTATATCCAACTCATTGCAGCCTGACTGCTGTGTTGGGCTTGCAACGATATGGAATCTAGGCTGCCTTTACTACTGTCTTACATATTACCGTTGCCTCATCGTGAATCTACCCTAGCTTAATTTATTTCATGCCATCTTTAAGTTGAGATTCAGTGGCATGCTCTAGGTATGATAGTCGCACCACCATCGTGAAAAAGAGCACGTCACAGATAGCACGTCACAGTTCATTCTTGGGTACAGCTCAAAAAACACAGGATGCAAGCGTGTAAACGGGATAAGGTGCTGCTTAATTTTTTAAAAAAATTTTGCCCCTTTCTTTTCCTTCCTTTCTTGCCGCAAAATTTTGTCGATATACTGTTTTCTTCCACGCAATAAGCCACAGTTGGGTGTGTAATATTTCACTCAGTTTTTTGCTATAGTTCAGCTCCTGCAACATTGTGAACATGTGCAATGAATTAAGGTCTAGATAATTTCTCACTGTGCCGCCTACTTTCTATACGTTGCTTCGAAGGTAAACTTTAATTAAACATGTGTTACTGTTTTCTGATTTCATGGCTCTGTTTATTTACAGAATCTTTCAGGCACTTCCTCGAGTGCGGATGAGGCAGTCCAGAAGAAATTAACACAAGACATAGTTGCCTTGGCAATATAGTCGCCCGCAAGATCGCCAACATCATCAAGGGCCAGAAGAAACACTTGTAGTTTTGATTTTGAGAATATATTTTAACATATGCCTCATTCATCCACTGTGATTATCATTGCAGGGGCGCTGCCACAGTGTGGGCCTTCTGCCGACAAGACACCCATAAAACACTTGCGCAAGACTAATTCTAATGGGGCTGAGAAGTGGGCAAATACAAAACTAATACAATGCCAGCAGGCAAATACAGAACCAATAGGCCAATATAATTCCAATTGGCTAATAGAGAACCAATACACCAATATAGGTCCAGTAGGCTGATATAGAACCAATAGACCAATAGCCAAATACAGTTCCAATAGACCTATAGAACCAATAGACCAATAGGTGTCAATAACCCAATAGGCTATTGGTTTTTTATTGGGAATTTTTGCTAGGGCTAGCTTAAAAAGGCCAAGTAATAGGGGTCTTGCAGAATTATCGAACGCGGCATGTCGACAGAAACTAATGTGTCAGAACTCAACACTTCTGCAAACGCGACATGGAGACGCAACAGTGGTGACTTTGGATCAGCTCGACTTGGTGGCGCTTTTGTGGATTCTACAGTGCATTTAGTGTTTTTATGTCTAGATGGCGCTGTATGTGCTTGCGTTAGCGTTAGCGGGAATGCCTTCCGCTGTACTAAAAGACCACCAGTTGACACGCAGCGCGTTCCGTTTTAGCGTTAGCGTTGAGACGCACGCTAACGCTAACGTAAGCGTTTCCCGCTATACTAAAACTCGCTAATCATCCGTATGACACCGAACAGACGACAGAGACGACACGGCAGGTGCACGGTGCGCTATTAGTCTTTTATCAAGATACGGAAACACGGTACACAAATAGGGTACGGGATTACGGTAGCGCTCCTCCTCTCTCACTCGTCCGCTCCCAGTTCCAGTGACGCACTAGTGCGTCTCCCGAACGAGAGGTGAATCGTTAAAGGGATACTAAAGACAAATAACAATTTATGTCAGAGTGAAAGCTCAATGTATGACCACGTCTAAAACGGCAATATTATGAACAGCAGTGCCCTACTTACCGAGAAATTAAGCTAAATGTATCACACGATGAGCGCCACGAGCGGGATATTTTGGAAACGATCCCGATGACGTGAGAGAGTCCGACCACAATTAATCACTCGTAATCAATCTAGCTGCAATAAAAAAAAGAACCTTCCGTGCATCAAGAGACGTAATAAAATGCTGCTTGTTCGTTTCTGTTTATTTATGGAAAAAAGAACCTCTTTCGCGTTGCCATGGGGAACGGCGCGCGTCCTTCAAAGGTTCCGTTTTCGCCGAACTGCGCTTCGCCCGGCGCCCTGCTTCGCTCACGCGGTCATGTCTCAGCGGTAGTTTCGGTATCGCGTACTCCCGCGTGTGTTTTGCGCGCTCGTGAAAGTCGTTCTGACAGAAAGTTCGACAAAATGACGCATGCATGTGATGTTGCCGGATGCCCGAATGCCGCCGCGCAGTAAAGGCGTGCAACGTTGGACACGGCAACAGTGACGTGAGAAGTACCGCTTTCAGGCGGGTGATTTGGACTGCGCTAATGCGATGCGGACCACTAAAACGTGATTTTATGTCAAAATAAGCACTTCCTTGGCACAAAAGTATCACTGCGAGGTTTCTGGACCGCTATTTCAACAATCAACGTCGACTTAATATTTGCCTTTAGCGTCCCTTTAAGAATGCATGGGCTGACAGGCAATAATGAGGCGTGACACCACACAGTAAATTTCGAAAAAGATTTTGTGGTGTTGGGGTGCCTTTACCGCAATTAGCAGCGGCGGAAGCACAACGAGCGAGAAAGGAAGAGCGGTACCGCAATACCGTTGCTGCTCTCCATCAACCCACTCCAGGTCGTTTTCAGTAGCTGAGAAGCGAGGTCAAACCTTCAAGGCGACAAGGCACGAGTGGCGGCTCTTAGAAGCCTTCTTGATAAAGAAACAAGGAGAGAAATGCGTGAGTGAACCGTCACTGGGTTTAACCGATAAAGAAGCGTTTTTGACAGCCGGACCAGGGGAGGCACGCGAGTGTAGGGAAGTGGTTTCGGAGCTGCGCATGTGCCGTTTGGAAATGAAACTATTTATTTTAGAGAGTGCTTCAAAAGAAATAAAGCACTGCTCCACTTGCTAATCTCCATGCGTACGTCGCATCGTTTTAATAAGTAAAACGAAGACAGCGGCGACAAAGCAGAACGGCAGCAACATCACAGACGACGAAAATTAGCGAGTGGCACAGTGCTTACGCATATTTACGTAAGCCTTGCAAATGACTTTCTGTGGAATACCCTAAAAAAATAGCTGCGCACTTTGTAACCGAAAGAATAAATCGCAATGTGCGTATTAACATTATATCGGGCTGAGCATGAGCAAGAGATGCTGAATATATGAGCGTGCGACATATCGCTTGTACTTTAGAAAATTTATCTCAGTCAATGCGGCATTGCTGCAGTACCTTTGAAACTTCCGAACAGAGAATCGTGGGCAGTGCTTATTTCATACAAAACAAAACAATTCATGTTCATATTCTTTCACATGTCTTGGAAAACATACCTTGAAGTTTTTTAACATGTGGAAAAATATACTCAAGAAACTGTACTTAATTCAATCATAGTGTTATAGCGGATTCTGTAGGATATTCGTACATTCCTCGTAACTGCATTAGAAGGGCTGCAGAAAGATCCACTATAGTCAGTTTGCGGATCTCTTGGCTGCTCTGAACAGGTTAAGAACGACAAATTGGAGGATATACTTGGCTGAATACTGGCGTGACTGGTATCTCCAATACTGCAGCTAGCAATGATAGGCACGTTTCAAGTCTTCTTGAACTCAGAAACAAAAGAATCAAGGGGTGACGATATCAAACCGAAAGTTCTAAACGCAAGCTATATATTTGTGCGTGACCTACGCTTACCTTGTGTCGCCGGGACGGGTCAAGTGGCAACCACAGTACCAGTCTCCAGATTCATACGACTCGGGTAGCAACGCGCGCGTCTAGACACTCGCAGGACGGTGGGACAGTCGCCAGCCGCCTGTGCCTTGTCAATGTGCACCGCTGTTTCTCGCCAAAGCTGAGAGTGGAAATCCTTGGCGTAAACAAAGGCGATGCAGCCACTTTCCTTTCACCCCTACGCTGTAAGAAGCGCAGTGCAACGTCAAACCTACAGCATTAGGACTGCAATCCGAAAAACCTGCAGCTGCCGTGGAAACTCTCCCATGCTTTTCGCCGAAAGAATAAAGAGAGAAAGGAGTGAAAGGTGAGACCACGCGTGAGACTAGAATGCTTTAGCAAGATACGGCAGTGACGGTAACACCTTAATATGCACCTGCAGCCTAATACCTGCAGGTGCATCTTTTCGAGAACCTTTTACCTTTGAGTTCTCAGGGGGACAACTTCGTGCCAAGCGACAAGCTGCACTGGGAATGCCAGAAATAACGGTGACGTGAAGAACACTGTTTTATCCCGTCGACGTCAACAATCCACAGGTTCCTACAGGCTTCGTTTCGTTGTCATAACCTTCGCTGGTTGATATGTCAGCGATGTGTGCAATCCAGCGTCTTGCCTTACGCCGCGAAGATACTTTGTTAAAGGAGTACTGACACAAAATTTTGAAGGCGAAATAACTTGTGGGATAGATTTGTGTGGACACATACGCATCACCTGTGGAATATCAATGGATAATATCGCTTAGAACATATTTAAAATCGATTTTAAAGTGCGTGTCGCGCCACTGCACGCGAAACTCGCCTTTGGCTTTCGTGTAACCAACCAACCACCACCTGCTCCACGAGTTTATGCTGGCTGTCACGATCCTTGCGAGCGCTCTCTCCTAGCAGACCTTTTCAACGGGAAGAGGGGGCACACTTGCACGGGAGTGCAAAGGCTGATGTCCTTCCCTTGGCAGTGCATTTTTGGAGGGTCACGCATACTTACAACGCCTCAGAGGCAGCACCCAGAAAGCCTTCGTTGAAAAGAGTTGACGACGCGGTACGTATACATAACTTGCAAGTGACGTCAGTTCCTGTCTTCCGTCCGCCATCGCCGAGCACATACGTCTCAGTGACCGCGCTGTGTTTACGTTCGTGCGCGGATCGTTCGGCGTAGTGTGCGTGTTTGGATCATTTGCCTTGCGCTTATGACGAAAGAGAATCGTTCAGGACATTATATGCAGCCTGCAGTGTCGTCAGTGGTGTCGCACGTAATGGTTGAAACAACTTCGCACGAGTCACCTACAGCGGCGCTCTTCGCCGCCTGCATTTTGCGGCGCTTAAACTGCACAGATTTCGTCGCTGATTGCTTCATAAAACCATGGCCCAATAACATACATGTTTGGCGCCCAGTCGGGGTTCGTTTCACCGAAGAGCTAAGAGAGCCTCCCGAAAACCAAGGCGCGATCGCTGTGTTCAATTCGGTGCTTCACGTTTTTACAAAAATTGACCTCGCGCATAACTCCGTGGTGATACACTCGGCGAAAAGGTGAGGAGATTCGGAAGCATAACTTGCCTGTTATGAAGTGACACCCGCACACATAAACGTTGTACAACGTCTGAGGTCCTTTCTGTTTACGCCCGCATAAGCCATGTGCTCCACTTCTCGGACAGCTCTTTCGTGCGGTCGCACGGGTTTGTGATCACGTTTGGCAAACAGTAAGTCCCCGCTTCTGGTCTTTTTTTTATTATTGATTTACACTTCTCGTGCAAAAGCCAAACATCGGACAAATCGCCGTTGCGATGTGAAACGTTGACGGGAATTACGAGAACCGCACAGCTTGAGTCGATGTCGTCTGCTGCCATGTGCTCAGTAATGGCGGCTCATGTCGACCAATTGTATCCCAGAGTTCCACGGTGTGACGTAGTTGCAAGTTATGTATATGCACGCGGTCTTGTGTGCTCACGTAGTCAACTATGTTTTAGGAAGCTGAAATGGCTCCAGCCACAGCTTGAAGAGAGCCCAGCGTTTCGGGATCGATTCGGTCCCTTCCTCAGGGGGTGACTACGTTGGTCATGGAAGCATAGCCGCGTCTTGTTCTTTCACCACGGCTCCGGCTTTCCCTTTCCCTCTTATTTCGGAGACCGTGAACGTGTACTGGGGGCATTGTTCCTAGCGAGCGGTCACATTTGCGTGTGCGGAATGTGCCAAGACTCGAGCAAGAGTCTCCTTCGCATATTCCTTTATGTTTCTAGAACAGAAGCGCCGTCAAAGTCGATTTTATGGCCGGGCTTCTCACAATGCTCTGCAAGAGCGCTGCGCTGCGCTTCCACCTTCCTGACGTCGTTCCTGTGTTCGCGTATTCTCTCCGGGAAACACTTGCTCTGGCCTATGTAGTTGGTTGGACACTCCGAACACGACACCTTGGTGACGCTCGGTCTTTCGGCCTCGGTAGCAAGCGGGTGAGCGTCGACTACGGTTTGTGAATTACTGTGACTCCCGCTTTTCCGAAGACCCTGGAGAGCTGTTCACTGATGCCCGGCACATATGGAATGACGACGCGCTGGGCCGGATTCTTCGATTCCATTGTAGGCGGTGGGGTGGCTAGGGAGGGAGGGGGGGTCGCATAGTGTGTCTCTCGCTGTCTCTCTGCGGTAGAGTGGCTGCCCTCTCGATACACATCAGAACTATTTACATGATAACTATTCTGTGTTCACTCGGCGCTCTCTGAAACCGAAACTGCGACTGGGCGCTATAAAACCATCTACAAAAAATTAACCGTCGCGCGCTCGAGGAAACGAGCTTTCCATCCGTAGAAAAAACAAGATTCAAACTTTTTGTGTCAATGCTCCTTTAAGCTGTCACCCCCTTTTGCTGAGGAAGGGGGTTGAGGAGATGAAATTCTTGGATAGAGAAGAAGAGAAAAGCACAGGGTGTCTCTCGTCGAGAAGGACATCTCAACCCTCCTGTTCAGAGGTGGGGGATTAAAGTAGCAGACAGAGGCTCAGCGTTGTTGAAAAAGGGAGTGAAAGAAGTTGGAGGAAAGACGAGGGCACCGTCTCGAGTTCCCAGAACACAAACTGGCAGGCCGGGGCAACTCTTGTGCTTATTAGAAAAACCGGCGGGTGTCCGGCGGCACTGAGAATCGAACTCAGTAGCTCCCGTATTGGAAGCGAACGCTCTAGCCATTCGGCTTCCTCTGCGGTTTGGGCAGTGGTCGCCGGGGCAACCTGCAAAGGAGGTGGACGCAAGCACTGGACGGAAGGGGGGGGGGGGTCACACAGGCTTTGGGGGGGGGGGGCGATCGCCCCTACCACCCCCCCCTCTGGATCCGCCACTGTCCTGGACAAACCCACTCTTCCAAAGATTTCTTGGCTTTCAGTTGTTAGCTGGGACGCATCACGCGTCACATTCATGCATTACCGCGAAAGGCAGGAAAGGAAAGGACGCCTGACATGTATCTGCTTGACTTGCGGCCGTATCTTGGAAAGAGGCGACTAAAGACAGCGTCGCCATCTCTGCGCTGCTACGGAAAACATGAGCGAACCTTGCAAACAAATCTTGCTAAGCCTTCTGCAGCGCGAATCCACTTTGTATCTCAAAAACGGAGCTATTTTATCGGGGGTACACGGTTGGCGAAGCCTCATTACTCAAATCTAAATCAAATACGAACATTAGTAGGGAATGAATAAGTTAAATAATGCAGGACGACGGCTACAAAGATTCGAAGTGGACGGCTCTCGCTTCAACAGGCACCGCCATCTTGCCCTACGTACGGGATCTCTTGCCTGCGTTAGCGTTGAACGCTATATTCCAGAAATAGCGTTCGTACGTAAGAGCTCGGGCTACGTTTACGTTCTGCTCATGCGCAGTTAGGAGCACGCAACGCTAACGCTAACGCTAAATCCTTGCGTTTGTTGTTATCCGCTATACTAAAACTCGCTATTTTTGTCCAAACGTATAATCCGAGTACAAGTGCTGACAACGCGAGGTCAACGAGCCTCCTAATCCCCGGAAGGATCGTGAGAGATGGCAGTCCTCAACCTCTGAAGTCTTGCGCGGTCAACGGGACATTGAATTTTGAAGTGCAGGTGTGTGCTCATCATTATGACCCTACAAAGGTGTAATCCTGGAGGGGTGCCAGCGTGGAGAGAGGGAAAATGGGGTGGACCTCAATCTGCTAATTTAATCCGGTGCTGGTGCACCGGAGACCACCGTGCCTGTTTCCTGTGATCTGGATAATGTAAATTACTTGTATAGTTTTCTTCCTTCCATCAACTTATCCTGATGACTGTCCGGCAAGACACCAACCCGTGTTCGCACCGGCCACGCAACCCGATTTCTAACAAAGGCTTAGCGCAGCAAGATGGGCATACATCTGAAGAATGGTAGCCCGTAATTTCAATAAGGTTGAGAGCTGGGCTAGTTGGTGACTGATCATTATGCCTAAATGGTTAGGTAGCGCACTTTCGACGGGGACAGCCCGTAATTTGTAGTAATTCTTTCAATTTATTAAGATTAGAAAATGATTAGGACAAATGAGTGGAACCACTTTAAGTACAAATTAACAGTACTTATGCTGCGATGGGGTTCTTTCAATAAAAGTAACACTAAAAACAAAAGCGAGCCCCCCCCCCCCCTCTCCAGTTTTCTTCAAGCGACCGCCCCCCCTAAAATGAGTGGCTGGATCCGCCCCTGGTCCAGGAACACTCGCTGATAAGTTACGGCGACTGCGTCGTTGTCCGCGCAAAGGTAAGATAATCTTCAGTGTTGAACCTAAATTTCAGCTGTAAGCGCGAAGGGTGAGCATACCAAACAATTTGATGGCAGTGCGATTCTCTACGAACCTGGTTGAAGCAGCGGTGTTAACAGCGCTTACGAAGTAATGCATGTAAAAGCACCGCTACGCGGGGTACTTTCGATTGCAGTCGGGAGCGAACGAGACTTAAATTTTGACGCGATTGACTCACCCACAGCTTTGATCGATCGCGATGAAAATTTATCTCTAGGGCGTTAAATTATTTCACGAGACCAAGGTTGCAACTTGCAAGTCACCTGTGCTTTGATGCAAGTGTACAAAAACTCGCAGCCAGAAGTTCACTTTAGGAGAAAAACAAAAGCGTGCGCGTCTCATTTTAGCTTGCAATGTACCGCGCATGTGTAAATATGGACAGTCCAACGTTGAGTACTTTACTGTGTCGTGCTTTTAGCAGACGTTTTCTCCAGTGCAGTGTGGCAGAATCTGAATGCATTTACTGTGTCAATGCGATTTTCTTTCGTGTTTCGTTCGCTGCTTTCCTTCTTTTTTTCACACAGCTGTCAGAACATGAACTCAACTGAGTTTCCATTCGCAGGTAAACCGCTCTCAGGCGCTTACCACACAGCCTTTGGAGAACGGCGAAGGTGGCTGAAACATTCGTCACGACGCTTCGCCGAGACCTCCAGAGTACGGCTACATTGGCCGCGAATAGCGTTCGGCAACGAATAAAATTTAACCGTTTTTGCGTTCTCACGTGCCACTCTTCGATTTTGTGCGATTGCTGCACCCAAATACGGCGCAATTAACCATGATTTTGGATGGCGGGCGCAAAAAGCGGCTCAACTTGCGTATCACGCAGAGGCACACATGGGGGGGGGGGGGGGGGCACGGCCTCAGATATGGCGGCACAGAACACCCGGAAGCAGTGCCTTCCCGGCATGCCGTGCGGGTATGCTGCGGGAGCACAGGGTTGCGCGGGGGTGAATACCACCTTTTACGTGTTCAAATTTATTATAAACCGATGTCTTTTATATGAAAATTGGATGGTGTGCTGAAGTAGCCGATAATTCACGCGGCATATATGAGCGACCGCAACAACTTGATTCGGTCCGCAATAAACGCGAGTAAACTCAGCGTCGAAAATTTATATATGCAACAGTGAGGACATGCGTGGGTGAACAGGTATGTACGTATGTTAGTGATCTTGCTTGATTGTTTGGTCACTTGCTCGACGACTGACATAGGAAGTGGGAGAAAAACAGGAAAGTGCTCTTGCGGGAGCTCTTTCGGTCCCTTCAATCTCAATCTTCCTATGGTAGCCGTCAGGCTCCCGACCAAACATGCTGCGAAGACAGTTCTATTAGTTTATTTTATATTTCGAAACTCCAAAATTTCGAAAACGGCGAAAAAACAAGAACGTCTATAAAACGTCGTATCTTGGTCTTTTCAAAACGTCTTTTAAAGACGTCAACTAGCGGGACATTAGCACAGCTATCAGACGTCGAAAAGACGTCTACGGCTACGGGAATGTCTTGACCAAGACGTCTATTAGCCCTTTTTGTAGCCGTTCAAGACGTCTTTTAGACGGCAAATAGCTTCTTTTGTGTTACGTGGGTGGAAGGGTGTGATGGTCCCGGGGCTTACATTTGGGAACTCAGTGGTGTGCATGAAGTCAGAGGTACAATCAGGAATGGATGTAAATCAAAGGACGGTGGGCCGCCTCGCGTTGGGCGCTCACGGGAAGACGACAAATGAGGCTGTAAAGAGTGGGATGGACAGGCTTTGAAGTGAGGGAAGCTCAGAGCAAAATGGTATTCGAAGAGAGGCTGAGGAAAATGAAGAAGAGTAGAAGGGCAGAGAAGGTTTTCAGGTATTTGTATAGAAAAAGCGCTGACACGCAGTGGAGAAAAAGAACTAGGAGGCTCACCAGTAAATATACGGCTAGCAGTGCGGGCGATATGGCAACAACCCACGAAACACAAAACCTCTAAAAAACTTCTTGAAACGACTAAAAAGGTATGCAGACATCTAGGTATATTATGCAACGTTGAATAAACGTTTTTCACAAGAAGTTTTTTAGAAGACGTTGAAAAAACGTTTTTTACAAGAAGTCTTTTTAAAACGTTTAGTGAACCTTTTTTTCTAGAGCTTTTGCCATTAAAATGCGCACATATGAACTTCGGTCGCTCGTATACGTTCGTAATCGCAAATATTGGTCGCCTGAACCGCATGCGCAATAAAAAGAAAGGGTAGCGCGTTTATATTTCTCCCCATTTTAACATGTGAAGATCGGTAAACCAAATTTTCCCATCTTTTAGCCCACCATGCACGTGAAGGATACAAAATCATTCGCCGAACATCGATCACCATCGCTTAATTGATGAAATAAAATGTGATACAATGTATGGGCAGTATGGGGACCGAGAGTGCCCCCGGACCCTTCGGGCGTCATCTCCAGTTAGTTCGTTCGCGCGCAGACCATGCTTGCTGAGGCGTGCTCCTAGCGAGGGCGGAAGAAAAGCGCCTTTTCCTCTCCACAACCTCGCCTCATCCTCCCGCCGTCGGGAGGCAAGACATGGCCTCCGAGATGGCGGGCGCGTCCGCCATCTCGGAGGCCATGGTCGAGACATGTCGCCACCTATGGTCGCCATTGGTCGCCACACACTTCGTCATTCTACGTCATCGTGTCGTGCGCTGTCATTGGCCGCCCGTGACGCCGCTCTGGCGCTCTCGCTCCCTTTCCACCGAAGCCGCCGACGATAACTACGCAGTTAGTTTCAAGTTGAATATCCTTTCTCCGTCTTTTCGGAATGTGCTTCTTGTTCGTCCTGCTATTTTTTCGTGTCAAAACTCCAGGACCTCATTGTCTTCCAGACATCCAACAGACGTAAGTGTTATTTTTAGCTTTCCGCGCGAAAGGGTCTGCCATGGAAAGAAAAAAAGAAAGCTATCGGCTCCCTATCGCATCGGCAAAAACATCGACGACTTCATGCTGCAGTTGAGCCGCTTTTCCGCCAGACCGCCTCGATACAAAATAATGAAAGTAACCTTTCAGCACAAAACTCAACTACTGAAAGCGTAGACAATGCCTGCCTGGCTACAATCTGTGTTGAGGGTGATGAATGTGAAAGTGCGTCACCTGAACGAATTATACATGACAGCGCCAGCTCATGCCCGTGCTCAAGTAACTGCTGTGAGGCCTTAGAAGGATGTGCAGAAGGCGTCAAAACATATGCTTCGAAAATGTTCCGATTTGTCATAATTTTTGAAAGACATCGGGTAAGCTGTTGCACGCACATGCTTGGCTGACTTCATTGTGCCATTTGCGTGCAGGATGAAAATAAAGTTCTGAGTATATATTGCCGAAACCACGACACGATTGTGATGGCCACCGTTGTGGAGGAACTCGTTGAGTTTGCTTACCCGGGATTCTGAAACATACCTAAATTTAAGCGCATTGTGTGGGCAATATCAACTGTTCAGCTGCACTTTCCTTTGGCTGTTACAAGTTTTCTACTGTTAACTAGGTTTTGCTGTTGTGCTTGTGTGTATTTGTGGTTGAAATTTCTAAAGTATCTTGTTTTCTGTACTCATAAGTGACCTCAACACACTTGGTAAAGATTTTTAGCACATAAGCAACACAAAGCCGAAAAAAGAGGGACAATCTGTGCACTAACTTTAAAAAAAAATGGTTTATTGCACACGAGGCACTTGTAGACAATGGGGTGGTTCCCTCAAGCTTAACCAAGGTGCCATGCAGAGAGATGTGTCTTCTTCCTTTTTATTTTAGCAAAATATACGGCATACTGATCACCTCGCGAACTACTCCATGTTCAAGAAAGTCAGTGCTTCATTCGAGAAGGACAGTCGAGGAGTGCTAACAAAAGTGATACCCCCTATTGCAATTTTTGCAGCTTCTATCAACTTCGTTAGTTCAACTCCATTAGCTGATAAAACATTTGTGTTCTGAAAGAAAGGTTCCCACTCACATGCTCTACACTGTAACGCCAGACATCCATCGTGTTTACAAGATTACAATGCTGTCTTATAAATGCCATTGTA